>NC_086454.1:18433266-18734933 GCF_028390025.1 Pseudophryne corroboree
GACCAGTGGCATACTATTCAGCCCAGCTGGATCCGATTATCAGAGGAGCACCATCCTGTGTCCGAGCAGTGGCAGCAGCAGCAATACTGAAGGAAAAGGTGACAGACCTTGTGCTTGATCATCCACTGTGTATACAAGTACCGCACGCTGTAACAGAAATACTAAGTCAAGAAAAAAGCAAGCATCTTTCTGCAGCCAGACTTACCAAATATGAAGTAGCACTATTAAGTGCCTCCCATGTCACCATCACAAGATGCACTGTACTAAACCCAGCTACACTCCTTCCCATCGATTCAAAAGAGGGGAGGAGAGGGGGAAATGGTAATGATGGTAAATCGTTAGATGAGGAGGAAAATGCTGCTACAGATGCAGAAAATACAACACAAACATTTCCACATGATTGCCTAGCCCTCATGGAATTAGAGACTTTACCTCTTCCTAATGTCCAAGATACACCACTGGACAATCCAGACATGAACCTGTTCGTCGATGGATCAAGATATTATGATAATGGATCCCCAAGGACAGGATATGTAGTAACAACTGAAACTGAAGTCATAGATGAGAAACGGAGAAATGGACACGATTGGGGGCAGAAGAAGATGAACATGGACTTTGGAAGTCAAGAGAATTAATGTACTGTCTACCAGCAGCTCTATTTCCACCTATGTTACAAGTAGCTCATGGACAAGTACATCATTCAAAGGAAGCCATGGTGAATAGAGTACAAGAGCATTGGATATCTCCAGGCTTCAATAAAGCTGCAACAAACTTTGTAGCAGGATGCTGGATCTATGGAATCAGCAATCCAGGACAAAGAACCAAGACACCTCTAGGAACTATACCCAAAGCCTCTTACCCATTTCAAAGACTACAAATCAACTATATACAGTTGCCACGAAGCGGTCCATATGAATATGTACTAGTAGCAACGGACATGTTTAGTCACTGGGCCGAAGCCTGGCCAGTAGGCAAAGCCACAGCAAAACCACTGCAAAGAAACTGATAGCAGAAGTAGTATGTAGATTTGGGATACCTGAGGTTATAGAATCAGATAGAGGTACACATTTCACAGGAGAAGTCATGCAGCATATAATGAAAGATTTGGGGGTACAGCAGGCCTTCCACGTGCCTTACCGTCCCCAGGCAAGTGGGGAGGGGGAACATTTGAACTTTGACCTTAAGCTAAAACTACAGAAAATGATGACAGAAACCAAAAGAACTTGGCCAGAATGCCTACCTATAGTCTTGTTCAATATTAGGACCACACCTATGAGACCTAGTAAACTGACTCCATATGAAATATTGTTTGGGTCAGCTCCAAGAACAGGTTGTTATTATCCACAACAATTACAACATAATCATGGTGATTTAACAGGTTATGTACAGGAGGTCTGTAAAACATTGACTAACCTCCATTGCCGAGTGTTTTCTTCCATTCCAGACCCAGAAGGATCAGCTACGCATAAACTAAATCCAGGAGATTGGGTCTATTTAAAGAAACATGTGAGAAAGACGTTTGAACCAAGATATGATGGTCCATATCAAGTGCTGCTAACCAGGCCTACCTCAAATTAGGGTGAAAGGTCGTGATACCCGATTACACGCCTCCCACTCGAAGAAGCTGACAGTGACTCTCCAGCCAGAAGAATGAAGTTGCTTATCCTTTAGTTGTTGTTAAGGGTAATCCCCAAGGTTTGGACTATAAGTCCAGGCAACTGGTTTACTGAAAGGGAATAGTTCAGGCCTATTGTAGGTAGAATAGGGAGAAAAAGTGGAATCAAAAAGAGGGGAAATGATAGTGTAGGAGCTTCCGCAGTATAGCAAATATATATTGATTCACGCTTTTTCGCATTTATTAAGATATTTACTGTTAATCACAAAATGGGTTCATGTATCCTTAAGAAAAATATTGCAGAGCTGGTCAGAATACTATATTTGCTGAATATCTTGTTTTAAAGCATGACTTGTACAAGGACAAATGCAACATTAAATGTATCCAAGGCGGACAAAGCAACACCAAATATATCCAAGGCTAATTGAGAAGAATGTTGAAAGAAATCTTTTGAGTTTATGTCCGAAAGACTGATAAAATGAAACAACCATTTTCAAGGCTGTTCTAGTTGCCACTTGGAACATTGTATGACAATCGATGTATTTCAAGACATACATGGTGTATTCTGATTGGCTAAAATGTATTGGCAAGCGTGATTTTGTTTAAGCTATAAATAATAAAGCTATGACGGCCCCTAGCAGGTCTTTTATGATTTGCTTAGGTTACACATGAACTTGTGTCATCTTATCATTCATTGATCTCCAACTGGTTTCTAAAGGAACAGAATTCTGACTGATGACTGCAGAGAGTTTATAGACCAAACCTGAACAGGTTAACATACCCTAACACTCCGTTATAGTAAATGTTGGGCTGCCTGCGCAGTCTATTTTTCCTTGCAATGACGATCCCGCGGGACCGCGCATTGCATCACATGGACTATACACATGGTGCAAAATGCAATAGATTTTCTTACGATTTTGACTATATAGTCAAAATGGAAAGAAATCTCACACCGTGTGTACACACCTTACAGCAGACTCCTCGGATCACTGGCTGAGAGATCCGAGGAGTCGTTAGTCCCCACCCAACCCCAGGCCAGTGCCCCACACTTCCTCTAGTGCTACAGCAGTAATGAATGGGGAGGCATGGACGGAGAAGACAAGTTCTTCTCTGTACCCCGACAGCTGTACCTTACAGTCTGCATTAGCAGTGCACAATAGCCTCCGGCTGGCTCCCAGACTCGGCAGTCCTAAAGTACAACACAGCAGAGTGACACAGAGAGGGAACGGCTGTGCGGGTGGTGGTGCCAGACGGTGCGCCCACAGTGCATATGCGCTGTGGGCAAGGCACCACTGGCACAAACCTAGTTACGGCCCTGGGTAATCAGTACCTCAGTCATTTTGATTTAAGCATCTGTGCTCCAGCATGGCTATCCTTAAAACCTGGCCTGTTAGTCAGGGCTGGATTAAGCCCTGGGGTTGCCTGGGATACTCAATAGTGAGTGAGTGAGTGAGTGAGTGAGTGAGTGTTAGATGCAAACCTCCCAACATGTCCCATTCCAGGAGGGACAAAATGCTCTCTACCTGGATTCCAACTTAATATATGATTGGCGTCACCTGTGCTGAACTATTTAATTGATAAGAAAGGTGTCATCACAGGTGATTGCAATCATAACTTAAGAAGGAAGTCCAGGTATAGAGCATTTGTCCTTCCTGGAATGGGTCATGTTAGGATGTATGGATTGTGTGTATTACATTTAAACCAATGGTGTATATTAGTTTTAAACTAATAGTGTAATAATGCCTGGGTACTGTTTATATCTCCACCTAATTGACAGACAACTATTTTATAACATTTTCTTGTAGTGGAACAAAGACAACTTAACCTTAAAATACACATAGAAGAATAAAATAATTTATCTTAGCACATGCAAGAATAGCAGCAGCCTCTGTACTACTTACACACTGGGACAAGACTCAGGAGGACTCCGTGTGTCTCTATAGCTAGACCCAAATGGTTTAGTTACATAACAGTTTACACAGGACTCAGACACCCAGGCAGGGAGGAGGAGAAGCTGGGATCCCTGTGTCACTTACAGCTCTCTCCACCCTCCTATCTCTCCTAAAGCTGTCGGTAGCTCATGTGTCTCTGCCTGCACTGCATACTGTCCTGCTTGCATTCTGGCTGCTGGTTCTGCTGCTGCTTAAAAAGGAAAGCTAGTGATGGCATTGTGCTCTGGCTGGGGGGCGGCTGGGGTACAGTATGCCCTGCATCCGCCCCTTAATCTGGCTATGCTGTTAGTGTGTCTTGAGGTCGTTTGACAAGCTCTGTTAGAGCAGGTCCACGGTGTCTGTCATAAACCAGCGAGTAAGTAGATTGCAAGCCTTTGGCTCTCTAATCACTGTCTCAGTTACTGTTTAAGCTATAAAACTGAAACGTGATAAAGATCAGCATTTGTGAAAGACTGGAAGTAAATTTCCACCATCCTGATCACCTACAAGGAGCTACACCCAGATTCCTGGGCTGCAGGTACTCGTGAGGGTAAAGGTCAGGAGTGGAATTATAAAACCTCCCATGAGAGGCGTCACTGATACCTGTGACAGGAATGTACAGAACAGATCTTTACCTGAACTGTAAGGATATTAGAAGTCACCAAGGCATACTTACCTACTATTGAAGTTTCCGCTCTGAGATGCAGGTAGGCGGTGATAGGGGTGGAGCAAGACTAGTTGTGTCAGTAGGCCCAGCCCCTCACTGTAAAATGGTGCAATCATTGCGTATTTGCATTGGGGGTGGGGCTAAAATTGTGCAATTACTATGGCATTGCATCATTAGGCCCCACCCCCTCCATGCTGACCGCGGAGTCTTCTTGTTACTCTTCCTATTAGGCACACTTCACTAGGAAGTGGGCGGGATGCGGGGGGAGAGCACACTCTTCCAGGGCTGCGGGGGACTACCCCAAAATTGCGCATCTCTCGCAGGTTCCGGGAGAGTAGGTAAGTATGCACCAAGGATAAAGCCAGAGGTAAGTGCTGTTATAAAGGTCCTGAAAGTCAGTTTCATATTTTTAAAGAATAGAGTTTTGGGGCCGATTCTCAGTTGGATGCAATAGCGTCTGTCTCTAGGCTACTGCCGCTACACCGTCCTATTCTGGCGAACATCCCAATGTGCAAGGAGCGAGACACCCGCTGTCAGCGTCTGTAGATGCCGACATACTGCTTAGTGCGTCCTCAAACGTCCCCGTTGGCGACCACTTAAACTTCAGCCGTATGACCGGTGCGGCCTCCTATGCAGGTGGTTCATCATCTGTGTACGCAACCGCTTGCAGCGACTCGCCCATAAGACGTCTCAGTGTATTGTTCTAGCCACCCCGTTACCTCCCAGTCACCGGCCAGGAACGACCTCACATTACTGCTATCATGCGTCTGTAGTCTCAGAAATAGGGGAGCTCCACTGTAGCCCCCAAATGTGCACCATGTGGCCACCGATCTGTTACACCCACCCAGAGGTGTAGCTAGGTGCCATGATGCCCGGAGCAAAGGTATGTTTCGGCACCCCCTCCTTTACTAAATTGGGTTAAAGATACATTTGAAAAGAAGAAATCTATATTTTTTTTAAATCCTAAATTGGTGGCAGGGCCGGTTGTAGACTTTGTGGAGCTCAGGGTGAACGTTTCCTTTGGCGCCCCTATGATTAACATAGGTACACCTAAAAATATAAGTTTGGCTTCATGGGGAAGGGGCGTGGCCACAGAAAAGTACCAGTTGAGATTACACAGAACAGTATTGTCTGATATTCACATTACACCACACAGTAGTACCCCTCTTATACACTTTATGCCACACAGTAGAGCCCCTTATACACGTTACACAACACAGTAGAGCCCCTTATACACTTTATGCCACACAGTAGAGCCTCTTATACACGTTACACAATACAGTAGAGCCCCTTATACTTGTTACACAACACAGAGGTGCTGTAGCAGCCGGGGCATAGAGCAGTGCTGCAACAGCCATGGCAGAAATTGATGCTGCAGCAGCTGGGGCATAAAGAGGTGATACAACAGCTTGGACAGAGAGGCAATGCAGCAGCCGGGGCAGAAAGAGGTGCTGCAGCAGCCGGGGCAGAGAGTGATGTAGCAGGACAGAAGTAACCCTGCCTCACAGTTACAAGCAGACTACGAGACATGTAAAGAGGGCGGCAGAGATCCAGCATGTGCCGGCGGCTGTCAGTGTCTCCTGCTGTCGCCTCCTTCCCGCCCTGTTTCCTACCTAGTCTCCGAGCCTGATTCAGTGTGCGCCCCTCTGCTTCTTTTGCTACTGCCCTGCGGCAGTCTAAAGTGGCATGTGGTTTAGCGGGTGAACAGAGGGGAGAGTCTTCTCTAACTGTTCCAGCGCCCGGAGCTCATGCTCGACCGACGCCACCCTTGCTACACCCCTGCACCCACTGAGGGACCCCAACAATACTCACATTACAGCATAGGGCCCATACAGAATGCTGGTATCAGAAGCCCTCATACCACATTCACTACAATAACACTCACACAACCTCACTCACCCTCATACCACATTCACTACAATAACACTCACACAACCTCACTCACCCTCATACCACATTCACTACAATAACACTCACACAACCTCACTCACCCTCATACCACATTCACTACAATAACACTCTCACAACCTCACCAGCACCCTCATACCACATTCACTACAATAACACTCACACAACCTCACTCACCCTCATACCACATTCACTACAATAACTCTCACTCACCCTCATACCACATTCACTACAATAACACTCACAACCTCACTCACCCTCATACCACATTCACTACAATAACACTCACACAACCTCATACCACATTCACTACAATAACTCACACAACCTCATACCACATTCACTACAATAACACTCACCCTCATACCACATTCACTACAATAACTCACACAACCTCACCAGCACCCTCATACCACATTCACTACAATAACACTCACAACCTCGCTCACCCTCACCCTCATACCACATTCACTGTAATAATAAAACTCACAAGACCTCACTCACCCTCATACAACATTCACAATAATAACACTCATTAGACCTCACTCACCCTCATCAGCACCATCATACCACATTCAGTACAATAATAACACTCACACAAACTCACTCACCCTCGTACCACATTCACTACAATAACACAACCTCACTCACCCTCACTAGCACCCTCATACCACATTTACAATAATAGCCCTCACGCAACCTCACTCACCCTCACCAGCACCCTCATACCAAATTTACTACATTAATAACACTCACTCTCACCAGAGGATGCTCAGGTGTTTTGGCACCCATGGTAAGAAGCTCGGCAATTCCTGTAAATGGTAGAACTTCTCTGCAGACTGTAAATGACAAGAAACGGCCATACTGTACTTTATCTATGTTTGTTGTGATGACTCACCTGATGGAAGGAAGTTCTGCCCTCAGAGCACATTCACTACAATAATAACACTCACACGACCTCACTCACCAACACCTTCGTACCACATTCACTACAATAATAAAACTCACATGACCTCACTCACCCTCATACCACATTTACTACAATAATAACACTCACAAGATCTCACTCACCCTCACAGCTAGGGTTGCAGTGGCGCACCCAGGGGGGGGTTCCGAGTACCCAGAAACCCCCCTCCACTAAAAAAAAAAAAAAAAATTTTAAGCTGCATGAGTGTTATTAATGACTGTCTAGCGTCCTCTGCAGCCTGCTGTCTTCCTGGTGGCACTTGCAAGTGCAATAAAACTTTACTTTATTTCAATTATAGTACATATATATCCATGTGCATACATATATACACACACATGTATATACAATACATACATATAAACACACACATATGATATACATATATACATATACTAGGTGCTTCGTTGCGCCCTACGGGCGCTCTTCACACCGTCGCAAGGGGCTACGCCCCCTTAACCCTTGCATGCCTTTCTGGGGTTTAATATTTGTATTATATGGAGTATTACCTGCATTCCTTTGTTAGGGGTTAAATATTGCACAATGAAAGGGCGTGCGATGGTGAAGGAGGCGCAGCCCCTTGCGACGGCGTGAACAGCACCTGCAGGGCACGATGTACAGAATGTAGCGGGTGCGGGGGGGGGGGGGGGGCTGCGGATGGTGTCTGTAGATGCTGCGGGTGGAGGGGGGGGGGGGGGGGGCAGAAGTGGGGGTGGGGCCCGGATGGGGAAGGTTCGGGAGGTGCTGCGCGCGGGGGAGGGGCAGAGGAGTGGGGGATGCAGATGGGGGAGGGGTCTGGAGGCACTGCAGGTGGGGGAGGGGCAGGGGTGCCACGGGTAGGAGATGGGCAGATGTGGGGATGTTGTGGATGGGTGAAGGGTTCCGGAGGTGCTGTGGGATGGGAAGGGACGGGAGTGCCGGGGGTGGGGTAGGGGACCGCAGGCACCATGGGTAGGGTAGGGGCAGGTAAGGGTGTTGCGGCGGATGGGAAAGGAGGTCCGGAGGTGCTGCAGGTGGTGGAGGGGCAGGTGCGGGGGTGCCATTGGTGGGGGAGGGGTGGGGGAGGGGGGGACCGCTGATGGAGGAGGTTGTCTGCAGATGCTGCGGGTGGAGGGGGGCAGGTGTGGGGGGAGAATGGTGGAAGGGGCCTGGAGGTGCTGTGGGTGGTGAAGGGGTGGAGGAGTGGGAGCCACAGGTGGTGTAGGGGGTCTGGAGGCACAGCATGTGGGGGAGGGGTGGAGTGCCGCATGTGGTGGAGGGGAAGGTGCGGAGGTGAGGTGCATTGTGGAGAGGTCTGGAGGTGCTGCGGATACTGTACATGCCATAAAAGGTAGTTGGAGGGTATGCAGTAACAGGGCCAGGACAGGGGTGACGGGGCCAGGACAGGGGTGACGGGGCCAGGACAGAAATGCTAGGGACAGGATAGGGGTGACAGGGCCAGGGTAGGGGCGGCAGGACCAGGACAGGGGTGACGGGGCCAGTATAGGGTTGACAGGGCAAGCACAGGGGTGACAGGGCCAGGATAGGGGTAACAGGGCCAGCATAAGGGTGACAGAGCCAGGATAAGGGTGGCAGGGCAAGGCCAGGGGTGACAGGGACATGACAGAACACAGGGCACGGGAGAGATTGGTATTAGGGACAAAACAGTGGTGACAGACAGATGTGTCTTACCGAAATCACTGCTGCTGGCTGCTGCTGTTCCACTCCAACCTGTTGGGATCTGCTGCTGCTGGAGACTTGGCATGGCTGACTCTCTCAGGCTGGAGTCCTGCTTCCTCTGCCCGTCCGCATCCCTCCCCCCCTCCTCAGTCACACACCGCAGACCTCGCGCAGCTGCCGGGCACTGTGGTAAGGTGAGACTGGAAATGACTGGTTAGCCCCCAGGAGATGCTGCGGCTGGAGGGAGGAGGGGGTCATAGCATGCACGTGGCGCGGACCTCACTGCTTCCGGGCACTGTGGTAAGGGGAGACTGGGAGTGACTTGTTAGCTCCCAGGAGACGCTGCGGCTGGAGGGAGGAGTGGGTCAGAGCCTGCAAGCAGCTCGGATTTCTGCAGCGCTACCCGCCAGCTAAAGTGTGTGAATGAGCTGGGCGCACTCCACTGCGGGTGGCAGCGCTGCAGCTAGCGGTGGGGTTGCCGGGGCTGGAGATAACAGAGGCAGTACGGACTCTGCACAGCGGCAGGTGCCCCACAAAACTGCAGCTAAGAATCGTGGAGTGTGCCAGAAAGTGACGCTCCTCCGCACCAGAGAGACCCTGCTGAGTATGCCGATGTGGGGGGTCAAGCACACAGTGAGCCGGTGCCCGTCTGTCTGTATGACATACCCCTCACACACCCCCATACCTCCCAAATGTCCCGATTTTCGCGGGACAGTCCCATTTTTTGTGGTCTGTCCCGCTGTCCCACCCGCGGGTCGCAGTGTCCGGCGGTGGGGGGGCAGTTGGAAAGCTCCTGTACTCGCTGTTCTGCTTAGCAGAGCAGCGGTGAATAGTGGAGACAGAGGGAGAGGGGGCATCAGGGGGTACGGATTAATGGGGGGGTTCCAGCAGCAGAGCCGGATTAAGGGGGGGGGCAGGGCCCCACAGTTTTAGGGGGCCCCCCGGCTGGAGTAGCTCTGTCCCAGCTCAGAAGCTCCCCCCCCGTCCTGCCAGCAACAGCGGCAGCATTGTGCTACAGTCAGCACACGCTGCTGCATATTGGCAGGTCTGTGGTGTTGCAGGGAGGCAGCAGTCTCCCTGCTTTCTTCTGCCTGTGCGGGTGTGTAGGGGGGAGCGACCACCTCCGCTGGATTTAGCCCTAGCTGAGGGGCCAAAATCCCATTTAAAAAATAAAAATTAAAAATCGTAATTTGCATAAGGGGGCGTGGTCGCGTGGTTTGAGATTAGGCCACGCCCCCAACCCACAGCAGGCACAGCAATGAGATAGGGCTCCCCTGTCTCAAGTGCCCTGGGCCCCCCGGACTCATAATCAGCCCCTGGGAGCATGCCAGCAGCTCACAGAGCGCTGGGCATGCTCCCTCACTGACGAAAACGGGGACCCTCCCGTGAAGCCACGCCCCCTTTTCGCCGAGTGTGTTTCCCTCCTTCTGCCTGGAGAAAGCTCCTGCAGAAATCTGGGAGGTCTGCACCCCTGCCTGTGACATGCCCATACTATCTGCTTCTGCTCCTAGTCTCCTATAGATGTGGCCAAATCTGTGACTCATTTGACTAACTCCGCCCAGTGTTGTGACTCCGCCCAGCGTTAGCAAATGAATCACAATGTCACAGAATAGGGCTATTATAATAAGAATTTACTTACCGATAATTCTATTTCTCGGAGTCCGTAGTGGATGCTGGGGTTCCTGAAAGGACCATGGGGGGATAGCGGCTCCGCAGGAGACAGGGCACAAAAAGTAAAGCTTTCCGATCAGGTGGTGTGCACTGGCTCCTCCCCCTATGACCCTCCTCCAGACTCCAGTTAGGTACTGTGCCCGGACGAGCGTACACAATAAGGGAGGAATTTTGAATCCCGGGTAAGACTCATACCAGCCACACCAATCACACTGTACAACCTGTGATCTGAACCCAGTTAACAGTATGATAACAGCGGAGCCTCTGAAAAGATGGCTCACAACAACAATAACCCGATTTAGTTAGCAATAACTATGTACAAGTATTGCAGATAATCCGCACTTGGGATGGGCGCCCAGCATCCACTACGGACTCCGAGAAATAGAATTATCGGTAAGTAAATTCTTATTTTCTCTATCGTCCTTGTGGATGCTGGGGTTCCTGAAAGGACCATGGGGATTATACCAAAGCTCCCAAACGGGCGGGAGAGTGCGGATGACTCTGCAGCACCGAATGAGAGAACTCCAGGTCCTCTTTTGCCAGGGTATCAAATTTGTAGAATTTTACAAACGTGTTCTCCCCCGACCACGTAGCTGCTCGGCAAAGTTGTAATGCCGAGACCCCTCGGGCAGCCGCCCAAGATGAGCCCACCTTCCTTGTGGAATGGGCCTTAACAGATTTAGACTGTGGCAGGCCTGCCACAGAATGTGCAAGTTGAATTGTGCTACCAATCCCACGAGCAATCGACTGCTTAGAAGCAGAAGCACCCAGCATTGTTGGGTGCATACAGGATAAACAGCAAGTCAGATTTCCTGACTCCAGCCAACCTGGAAACTATATTTTCAGGGCCCTGATAACATCCAGCAACTTGGAGTCCTCCAAGTCCCTAGTAGCCGCAGGTACCACAATAAGCTGGTTCAGGTGAAACGCTGACACCACCTTAAGGAGAAACTGGGGACGAGTCCGCAGCTTTGCTCTGTCCGAATGGACAATCAGATATGGCTTTGTGAGATAAAGCCGCCAATTCTGACACTCGCCTGGCCGAGGCCAGGCCCAACAGCATGGTCATTTTCCATGTGAGATATATCAAATCCACAGATTTGAGTTGTTTAAACCAATGTGATTTTTTAGGAATCCCAAAACTACGTTGAGATCGCCCAGTGCCACTGGAGACATCAAAGGGGCTGTATATGCAGTACTCCCTTAACAACTTCTGGACTTCAGGAACTGAAGCCAATTTCTTTCTGGAAGAAAATCAACAGGCCGAAATTTGAACCTTAATGGACCCAATTTGAGACCCATAGACACTCCTGTTTGCAGGAAATGTAGAAATTAACCTAGTTGAAATTCTTCCGTGGAGCCTTCCTGGACTCACACCCTGGCACATATTTTCACCTAAGTGGTGATAATGTTGTGCGGTCACCTCCTTCCTGGCTCTGACCAGGGTAGGGATGACCTCTTCCGGAATGCCTCTTTCCCTTAGGATCCGGCGTTCACCCGCCTTGGCGTCAACGCAGCTGCGGTAAGTCCCGGAACAGACACGGTTCTTGCCGAATCAAGACCCTTCTTAGTATCTCTTGAAGTTCCGGGAACCAAGTCCTTCTTGGCCAAACCGGAGCCACGAGTATAGTTCTTACTCCTCTCCTTCCTATCATTTTCAATACATTGGGTATGAAAAGCAGAGGATGGAACACATACACCGACTGGTACACCGACGGTGTTACCAGAGCGTCCCAGCTATTGCCTGAGTGTCTCTTGACCTGGCGCTTCAGGTGGGACGCCATCATAACCACCTTTGGTCTTTCCCAACGGTTTACAATCATGTGGAAACTTCCAGATTAAGTTTCCACTTTTCCGGGTGGAATTCATTTATGCTGAGGAAATCTTCCCAGTTGCCCACTCCCGGAATGAACACTGCTGACAGTGTTATCACATGATTTTCCGCCCAGCGAAGAATCCTTGCTGTCATTGCCCTCCTGCTTCTTGTGTCGCCCCGTCTGATAACGTGGGCGACCGCCATGATGATGTCCTACTGGATCAGCACCGGTTGACTTTGAAGCAGGAGTCTTCCTAGGCTCAGAGCATTGTAAATTGCCCTTAGCTCCAGTATATTCATGTGGAGAGAAGTCTCCAGACTTGACCACACTTCCTTGGAAATTTTTTCCCTGTGTGACTACTCCCCAGCCTCTCAGGCTGGTATCCGTGGTCCCCAGAACACAGTCCTGAATGCTGAGTGTGCTGCCCTCTAAAAGATGAGCACTCTGCAGCCCCCACAGAAGAGACACCCTTGTCCTTGGAGACAGGATTATCCGCTGATGCATCTGAAAATGCGATCCGGACCATTCGTCCAGCAAATCCCCTGAGATCTGCCGAATGGAATCGCTTCGTAAGAAGCCACCATTTTTCCCAGGACTCCTGTGCATTGATGCACTGATACTTGGCCTGGTTTTAGGAGGTTTCTGACTAGGTCGAATAACTCCTTGGCTTTTTCCTCCCGGAGGAACACCTTTTTCTGGACTATGCCCAGAATCATTCCTAGGAACAGCAGACGTATCGTCGGAAAACAGCTGCGATTCTTGGAATATTTAGAATCCAGTCGTGCCGTCGTAGAACTACTTTAGATAGTGCTCTTCCGACCTCCAACTGTTCTCTGGAACTTGCCCTTTTCAGGATATCGTCCAAGTAAGGGATAATTTAGATGCCTTTTTTCTTTGAAGAAACATCTTTTCGGCCATTACCTTGGTAAAAGGCCCGGGGTGCCGTGGATAATTCAAACGGCATCGTCTGAAACTGATATTGACAGTTCTGTACCACGAACCAGAGGTACCCTTGTTGAGAAGGGCAAATTTGGACATGGAGGTAATCCTTGATGTCCAGGGACACCATATAGTCCCCTTTTTTCCGGTTCGCTATCACTGCTCTGAGTGACTCCATCTCGATTTGAACCTTTTATGTAAGTGTTCAAAGATTTCAGTTTAGACTATGTCTCACCAAGCCGTCTGGCGTCAGTACCACAATATAGTGTGGAAAAATAATACCCTTTTCCTTGTTGTAGGAGGGGTACTTTGATTTATCACCTGCTGGATATACAGCTTGTGAATTGTTTCCAATGCTGCCTCCCTGTCGGAGGGAGCCGTTGGTAAAGCAGACTTCAGAAACCTGCGAGGAGAAGATGTCTCGACTCTCCAATCTGTACCCCTGGGATAATACTTGTACTATCTAGGGGTCAACCTGCGAGTGATCCCACTGCGCGCTGAGACTCTTGAGACTACCCCCCCACCTTGAGTCCGCTTGCATGGCCCCAGCGTCATGCTGAGGACTTGGCAGACGCGGTGGAGGGCTTCTTTTCCTGGGAAGGGGCTGCCTGCTGCAGTCTACTTCCCTTACCTCTATGTCTGGGCAGATATGACTGGCCTTTTGCCTGCATGCCCTCATGGGAAAGGAAGGATTGAGGCTGAAAAGACGGTGTCTTTTTCAGCTGAGATGTAACTTGGGGTAAAAAGGTTGGATTTCCCAGCTGTTGCCGTGGTCCCCAGGTCCGATGGACCGACCCCAACTAACTCCTTCCCTTTATACGGCAATACTTCCATGTGCCGTATGGGATCTGTATCACCTGACCACTGTCGTGTCCATGACATCTTCTGGGTGATATGGACAACGTACTTATCTTGATGCCAGAGAGCAAATATCCCTCTGTGCATCTCACGTACATATATATAGAATGCATCCTATTAAATGCTCTATATGAATAAAATATTTTCAGTCAGGGAATCCGACCAAGCCAACCCAGCACTGCATCTCCAGGCTGATGGCGATCGCTGGTCGCAGTATAACCACCGTATGTGTGTATATACTTTTTAGGATATCTTTCCAGCTTCCTATCAGCTGGCTCCTTGAGGGCGGCCGTATCTGGAGACGGTAACGCCACTTGATAAGCGTGTGAGCGCCTTATCACCCTAAGGGGTGTTTCCCAACGCGCCCTAATTTCTGGCGGGAAAGGGTATAACGCCAATATTTGCTATCGGGGTAACCCCACGCATCATCACACACTTCATTTTATTTTATCTGATTCAGGAAAAACTACAGGTAGTTTTTTCACTCCCACATAATACCCTTTTTTGTGGTATCAGAAATATGCAACACCTCCTTCATTGCCCTTAACGTGTGGCCCTAATGAGAAATACGTTTGTTTATTCACCGTCGACACTGGATTCAGTGTCCGTGTCTGTGTCTGTGTCGACCGACTGAGGTAAATGGGCGTTTTTAACGCCCCTGACGGTGTTTCTGAGACGCCTGGACCGGTACTAATAGTTTGTCGGCCGTCTCACGTCGTCAACCGACCTTGCAGCGTGTTGACATTCTCACGTAATTCCCTAAATAAGCCATCCATTCCGGTGTCGACTCCCTAGAGAGTGACATCACCATTACAGGCAATTTCTCCGCCTCCTCACCAACATCGTCCTCATACATGTCGACACACACGTACCGACACACAGCACACACACCGGGAATGCTCTGACAGAGGACAGGACCCACACTAGCCCTTTGGGGAGACAGAGGGAGAGTTTGCCAGCACACACCAAAACGCTATAATTATATAGGGACAACCTTATATAAGTGTTTTCCCTTATAGCATCTTTATATATATCTCAATATCGCCAAAATCAGTGCCCCCCCTCTCTGTTTTAACCCTGTTTCTGTAGTGCAGTGCAGGGGAGAGCCTGGGAGCCTTCTCTCCAGGCTTTCTGTGAGAGAAAATGGCGCTGTGTGCTGAGGAGATAGGCCCCGCCCCTTTTTCGGCGGGCTCGTCTCCCGCTATTTAGTGAATCTTGGCAGGGGTTAAATATCTCCATATAGCCTCTGGGGGCTATATGTGAGGTATTTTTCGCCAAAAAAGGTTTTCATTTGCCTCCCAGGGCGCCCCCCTCCCAGCGCCCTGCACCCTCAGTGACTGCCGTGTGAAGTGTGCTGAGAGGAAAATGGCGCACAGCTGCAGTGCTGTGCGCTACCTTTAGAAGACTGCAGGAGTCTTCAGCCGCCGATTCTGGACCTCTTCTTACTTCAGCATCTGCAAGGGGGCCGGCGGCGCGGCTCCGGTGACCATCCAGGCTGTACCTGTGATCGTCCCTCTGGAGCTGATGTCCAGTAGCCAAGAAGCCAATCCATCCTGCACGCAGGTGAGTTCACTCCTTCTCCCCTAAGTCCCTCGTTGCAGTGATCCTGTTGCCAGCAGGACTCACTGTAAAATAAAAAACCTAAGCTAAACTTTCTCTAAGCAGCTCTTTAGGAGAGCCACCTAGATTGCACCCTTCTCGGCCGGGCACAAAAATCTAACTGGAGTCTGGAGGAGGGTCATAGGGGGAGGAGCCAGTGCACACCACCTGATCGGAAAGCTTTACTTTTTGTGCCCTGTCTCCTGCGGAGCCGCTATCCCCCCATGGTCCTTTCAGGAACCCCAGCATCCACAAGGACGATAGAGAAATAGGAGATATACACATGTGTGTATATCTCCTATATATTAGCCCAAGTCTGTGACTCTGTGCTGGCCGTAACGCTGGGTGGAGTCACAGGTACAGATCTGGCCAGGAACAGTCCCCTCCCTCTCTCCGCCCAGTCCCCTCCCCATCTCCACCCAGTCCCCTGTCTCCCTTCTCCCCGTACTGCCCCTGGTGAGTGGTGACACCGCAGCCGCTGACTGAGCGGAACTCACATTACCCGCCTCACAGTCTTGCCAGGGGGACATGCTGAACAGTGACTCGCCCCCCCTCCCTCCCGCGGCACTCCCGTCCCCTCCCCCTCCCGCAGCACCAACATCCGCCGCACTCCCGCCCAGAGTCTTCACTTTTCTAACACCCAGTGCGGTCGCGGGCGAAAAGGGGGCGTGGTTTCGCGGAAGGGGGCGTGGTTTCGCGTCCCCACCCCCATTTTCGGCACGTTGTGGTTCGGGGGACACTGTTGAATCTGCAGTGCTGGCTTCTGCGCAGTGACAGGAGCCGGCACTTTTGTGTCACCCCTCAGAGGGTAACACCCGGGTGCGGGCCGCACTCCCTGCACCCACGTTGTGGCGCCACTGCTCCTGCCCCCTCACCCACCCGTAGCACAAACACCCGCCGTCTCCACCCACCACCCGTGGCACTCCCGTCCCCTCCCCCACCCAGAGCACAAACACCCACGCAACCCACCCACGGAACTCCCGCTCTCGCCCCCTCCCCCACCCGTAGCACCAACACCCGCGGTAACCAACCGCATTCGCCCCCCACCCGCTGCACTCCCACCACCAACACCCGCGCCACCTACCCGCAGCACCCACCCACCACCCGTGGCACTCCACCCCCTCCCCCACCCGCTGCACCAACACCCGCACCACCCGTGGCACTCCCGTCCCCTCCCCCACCCAGAGCACAAACACCCGCGCCACCCACCCGCAGAACTCCCGCCCCCTCCCCCAACCCGTAGCACCAACACCCGCGGCAACCAACCGCATGCGCCCCCCACCCGCGGCACTCTTCTGAAGAGAGCGGAGGTAGAGACATCCATTGTCGGCCGCTAAAGTGATTGCGAGTGCTGCGATTAATAAAGACCAAGCCTACTGACGAAGTCGAATGACGAAACGCGTATGGGCGTGGTCTGACGTTGTGGATCTGAAATCGAGAATACTGCGTCGCACAGTGGGGTAAAATCTTATGCTGGTTATACAAGCGGTGGTTTGACCGCCTTTTATGGTACGGGTTTTTTACTTGTGACCGATCTGGATTTTTAAAAATAAAAACCATTGTACTCTTTTAATGCACTATTGGCGCTCCCTGCTTCTTCAATCTTTTGTCAGGACTATCACCCGTTCGGGATCGGGTAACATTGGGGAGGCGACAGCTGGAAGCTCCAGAAGTGCACACTGACAAATCTTCCTTTCCAAACGATATTGGCTGTCAGTGAACCTGAGGAACATTGCTTCTTATTCAATTCTGTGGACATTTTAGTTCTACGGGACTTTCTATGTGTGTTTATTTATATGTATACATATATATAAGAAAGTTTATTACCGTTTGTTTGCGCTCATACTGTATGTATGTATGTATGTATGTATGTATGTATGTATGTATGTATGTATGTATGTATATATATATATATACACACATACACACATACACATACACTAGTTTTACGGACCCAGCATATACTGGGTCACCTCAGTCCCCACCCCCGTGATTGGCTCCGCCCAGTTCTGGAAACCCCCCCTTGCAAATCCTGCGTTTGCCACCTCTCCCTGATTTCCTGGATTCTCCAGGATTTGGTGGCAACCCTCCAGGAGGCTTTTCCCTTCACCCGGATTCTCCAGGAATAATAGGACCCTGGGAGCACCAGCAGTTCTCCTTGGCAGCTGAGGAACTCTGAACTACAGTGACTTTCTCGCGAGATGATGACATCAAATATCGCAGGACTGTGTTCAGCGCAGACTGAGCCGAAGCTGCCATTGACAGCTCTTCCTCAGCGTTTCCCCGGGACGCAGTGGTGAAGTAACGCCAGCCCGGCTCATATGAGAAGAGCAACGAGAGCCGACAGGCATGTCATACATATATTTATAAAATATGAGCATAAAAAATAAAAAAAAATAAAAAAAAAAGAAGAAGAGGCTCAAGTTATATATAGATATATGTATATTTTTTAATCACTAGCAGACACTTTTAGTAGTGCATTTGTTTGTTTAACCTATTGAAGCTTGATAGTGATTAGATTGTATGCAACACTTCCACGGTTCTTCCCTCTTTCGCACAATATAGTTTTAAGGCACCAAATGCCTGTTATTTATCCAAGTGGCAACTATTATATTCACTACAATAACACTCACACAACCTCACCAGCACCCTCATACCACATTCACTACAATAACACTCACACAACCTCACCAGCACCCTCATACCACATTCACTACAACACTCACACAACCTCACCAGCACCCTCACATCACATTCACTACAATAATAACACTCACTAGACCTCACTCACCAGCACCCTCATACCACATTCACTACAATAACAACACTCACCCTCACCAGAAGTTGCTCAGGTGTTTTGGCAGCCATGGTAAGAAGCTCGGCAATTCCTGTAAATGGTAGAACTTCTCTGCAGACTGTAAGTGGCAAGAAACGGCCATACTGTATGTTGTGTTTGTTGTGCTGACTCACCTGACGGAAGGTTCTGCCCTCACAGCCGCACAGTAATATATCTAGATTTGGCTGTGTCTGGGGCAATCACAGCTTCTTGCACAATCCTGGTACATTTTCTGCTATTAGTAAGTGACATTTTAATCTACAACAAACACTGCAGATTTCACTCAGTCAGATCTGTGCAAATTACCTCACGTATAAACCGTACAGAAGCCCCAGGAAACCTTAATGTATAATGTATAGAAAACACAGGAGTGACTTCAACTCTGTATAAAAGGGACTATAGTTCTTACCTTAAAAATTAGAAATGTTATTTTATTTTTTTAATAGTACTAGCACCCTGCACCTGTCACGAACTGTGCAGTTCCTCTGTCTTGCCTGGGGCGTCGGTCTCTGCTCTGGTGCTTTTAGCACACTCTGGCCCAGATTTATCAAGTCATGGAGAGTGATAAATAGCACGCTGATAAAGTACCAACCAATCAGCTCTCAATTGTCATTTTTCAAACACAGCCGGTGACATGTCAGTTAGGAGCTGATTGGCTGGTACTTTATCACTGTTATACCCCTTTTACACCACCTTAAATATCCCGGGATTTTGCACGGGAGCGTGCAAAATCCCAGAACTGTAGGTGGTGTAAAAGGGTCCTTCTCCTAAACCCCAGGTCCACTTTCCCGGGAATCCAACCCAGCTTGTACGCAGGGTTGGATATGGGTAAGACGGGTAGGAGGCGGTGTAAATGGGTAAGCCGGGTCAGCCGACTCTGCATCCATTTACAGCATGGCAAACCTCCCATACCGCAGTGTTGGGAGGCTGGGGGACACGGCGCACCATACTGGTTCCCATGCAGCAGCTGGGGACATGGCACCTGCTCTCTAAGCAGACAGCAGCGCCATGTCTGGAGCCTGGAAACGCCGGAGGCTGGGGGCAGTACAGCAGCTTCCAGATTACTATGCCTGCACCCAGTGAGATGCTCCGGAGTGCTGTTCTGCAGCGTTTCCCGGCGCTTGGAGATGACATCATCTCTAAGCGCTGGCCTACAAGACACTGCACCCGGGTGCAGTGTGAACGGTGCCGATCCGGGAATATCCCGGATCGGCACTGCGGTATAAATGGGGGGAGTCCCGGTCTGACCCGGCTTGGAACAGTGTTCAAATCCTGGGTCAGACCTGGGATTTTGGTGTAAAAGTGGGTGTTATATTTATCATTCTCCAAGGCTTGATAAATCTGGGCCTCTGGCCTGTATCTCAGCACTGAGATACAAACCAGAGTTTGCCAAAAAGGGGTGTGGTCTCACTGCAGTGGGTGTGGCCTTTCAGGGCAAGACAGTTACACAGACACTATAGTGCCGCTAGCACCATATTATTATAACGCACGCAGTAATGCCGCTGATACCATATTAAGCCCCACACAGTAATGTCCCTTGCACCAAATGATGCCCCACACAGTAATGCCCCTGACACCATATTAAGCCCCACACAGTTATGACCCTGACACAGTATAATGCCTCACAGACAGTATTGCCCCTTACAAATATGCCCCACACTACCTGATCATTGCCAGGGTCTGATGCCGCCGCCGCGGTCCTGACATTGTTGCGTTGTTCGTGTTTGCCTCCTCAGTCTAGTAAATAGCCCTCCCAAAATGGCCACTGCCTCCTCTAACAGCCTTTAGAAGTGTCTCCTCTGAGGAGGCAGCCATTTTGGGTGGCACTTCTTTAACAGTATTCCATGCAGATGGTCAGACCACATGGAATACTGGGACCTCCTAACTGTCAATTTACATATTGGAGCCGATTGGCTGGTGCGTTATCACCTTCCACTTATCACTGATCTATCACTTCTCCAGGCTTAATACAGCCGCCTCATTGTCTGAAATAGACAATGGCCATGGCCGCAGGCTACCAGTGCGATTGTGCGGCTTACCCAGCCCTAGAAACGGGCTTGCCTCCATCTGCGGCTCCTATTGCAACTGCGCCCCCTGCTACCATAGAAGTTTGGGCTCTGCATGCCATCCCCATCTGGATTCAAACCAGAGCTGGCCCTAGGCATAGGCAGTTTAGGCAAATGCCTTAGTGGTAGCCGACCCTGGTCCTCGAGAGCTACCAAGTGGCCACGTTATCCAGGTCACCTAGCAGGTGCACAGGTGTAGTCATTACTCACTGACACATTTTAAAAGATCCACAGGTGGAGCTAATTATTTAACTTGCGATTCTGTGAGGAGACCTGGAAAACGTGAAATGGTAGCTCTCGTGGACCAGGGTTGGCTACACCTTCCTTAGAGCACCTGAAAAGCCTAGGGGCTTCTGGGCAGGCTGGGTGTCCAAGTTCTGGGCTGTAGCTGTATCATACTTGCCTACTCTCCCGGAAAGGCCGGGAGGCTCCCGAAAATCGGGTGACCCCCCCGGAAGAGCAGGCAAGTCTCCCGATTTGCGGGGTCCCCCCTGCCCGTCCGCCCACTTAGTGTGTAAAGTGGGCGGTCCGGGCAGTCAATGACGCGATTCTTGCTGAATTGCGTCATCATAGCCACGCCTCCTGCAGTGTAATGCCGCGGCATTACAGTGCGGGGGCGTGGCTTAAGGGTTGCATCATTGTGACCCCGCCCTTGCTCCGCACTGCCCCGCCTACAGCCCACCCCCTCCCCTGCCTGCCCTCTGTGCCGACCTGGCTGCTCTCTCCCGCAGAGAGCAGCCAGAATGTCGGTAACTATGGGCTGTAACTGTATCATACTTGCCTACTCTCCCGGAAAGCCCGGGAGGCTCCCGAAAATCAGGTGGCACTCCCGGCCCCCTGGGGAAATGGGCAAGTCTCTCACAGCTCACTCGCCCTCCCACCGCTGCAAAGGGGGGGCTCCCCACCACTTTCATCATAGAAAAAGGGTGCGGATGATGAGATTGCGCTAAATCGCATCATTGGAGCCCCACCCCCGATTTGCAATACCAATAATGTGGGCATGGGGGCGTGGCTATGATGACCTCTCGTGTGACCTGGCTGCTCCCTCCCTCCCGGAGGGAGCAGCCACAAAGTAGGTAAGTATGAGCTGTATTACGATGGTGGTGGCTGATCATTGTGGCGCACCGTGCGTGACGTCATGACATCATGCAGCCCCGCTAGTACTGGCAGAGGAGCCGCAGCAGTGTGCAGCCAGAGGAAAGCGGCAGACAGCCAGAAGACATCAAATAAGGTAAGTGTGGTGGCTGGAGAGACCCCTGTGTGGGCTGAGGCAGGTATTCAGTCATGTTGCATTAGTATTATAGATATTAGTGTTGGACGCTAATGCAATCACAGCTGTGACCCTGTACGCGGCGGCTGTGCGAGAATATGCTAACGCTGCCTGGAGATGTACTGAGACGCCCACCGGTGGCTTTACAGATCCAAACAACTACGCACACACATGCAGCGGTGCCCGCAGACTCTGATTACCGACCATCCCAGTCACCCTGTGCTCACGCAGAATGGATGCCGGTTACACAATATTACTGTCATTGTGGAAAAGGGTGCGAGGATGGGGGAGGGGACTATTGCATACACGCAGGACATGTAAGAAATAGTCCGTCCTGACGACTGGGTTGGGATTTTAGGGCAGGTGCGGTATATGCGACCTACAGCAGCTAGTCATTATTTCAGCCCCATATGGTCAACATGTATTATGTAGACAGGGTCACAGGGTCGACAGTTTAAAGGTAGACAATTTGTAAGGTTGACAGGTACAAATGGTCAACATGATTTTTGGATGTTAAGTCAGTGGAAGTGTGGAAAAACTATGCAACCCCCCCCCCACACACACACACAAAAAAACTTGTGTCGACCATACGTGTGTGCCAATCATTGACCTTTTCGAAATGTCAACATTTTTAACCCTTTCAGCCTGACACATGTCGGCCAATCTATTGGAACCCATGTAGAGCAGGAAAATGCTGCATCCTATTATTACCAGGTTATAATAAGATTTTACTCACCGGTAAATCTATTTCTCGTAGTCCGTAGTGGATGCTGGGGACTCCGTAAGGACCATGGGGAATAGACGGGCTCCGCAGGAGACTGGGCACTCTATAGAAAGATTTAGGACTATCTGGTGTGCACTGGCTCCTCCCCCTATGACCCTCCTCCAAGCCTCAGTTAGGACACTGTGCCCGGAAGAGCTGACACAATAAGGAAGGATTTTTGAATCCTGGGTAAGACTCATACCAGCCACACCATATAACTCGTGATAGGAACCCCGGTTAACAGTATGATAACAATTGGAGCCTCTGAAGAGATGGCTCACAACAAAACCCGATTTTTGTAACAATAACTATATACAAGTATTGCAGACAATCCGCACTTGGGACGGGCGCCCAGCATCCACTACGGACTACGAGAAATAGATTTACCGGTGAGTAAAATCTTATTTTCTCTGACGTCCTAGTGGATGCTGGGGACTCCGTAAGGACCATGGGGATTATACCAAAGCTCCCAAACGGGCGGGAGTGCGCGGATGACTCTGCAGCACCGAATGAGAGAACTCCAGGTCCTCAGCCAGGGTATCAAATTTGTAGAATTTTGCAAACGTGTTTGCCCCTGACCAAGTAGCAGCTCGGCAAAGTTGTAAAGCCGAGACCCCTCGGGCAGCCGCCCAAGATGAGCCCACCTTCCTTGTGGAATGGGCTTTTATTGATTTATGCTGCGGTAATCCTACCGCAGAATGCGCCAGCTGAATAGTGCTACAAATCCAGCGCGCAATAGACTGCTTAGAAGCAGGAGCACCCAGCTTGTTGGGTGCATACAGGATAAACAGCGAGTCAGTTTTTCTGACTCCAGCCGTCCTGGAAACATAAATTTTCAGGGCCCTGACTACGTCCAGCAACTTGGAATCCTCCAAGTCCCTAGTAGCCGCAGGCACCACAATAGGTTGGTTCAAGTGAAAAGCGGAGACCACCTTCGGGAGAAACTGAGGACGAGTCCTCAATTCTGCCCTATCCATATGGAAAATCAGATAAGGGCTTTTACAAGACAAAGCCGCCAATTCTGAAACCCGCCTGGCCGAAGCCAGGGCCAACAGCATGACCACTTTCCACGTGAGATATTTTAAATCCACAGTCTTAAGTGGTTCAAACCAATGTGATTTCAGGAATGCCAAAACCACATTGAGATCCCAAGGTGCCACTGGGGGCACAAAAGGAGGCTGAATATGCAGAACTCCTTTGACAAGTCTGAACTTCAGGCAGTGAAGCCAGTTCTTTCTGGAAGAAAATCGACAGCCGAAATCTGGACCTTGATGGACCCCAATTTGAGGCCCAACGTCACCCCTGCTTGCAGGAAGTGCAGGAATCGACCCAGTTGATATTCCTCCGTCGGGGCCTTCATGGCCTCACACCAAGCAACATATTTCCGCCAAATGCGGTGATAATGTCTTGCGGTGACATCCTTCCTGGCTTTGATCAGGGTAGGGATGACTTCCTCCGGAATACCCTTTTCCTTTAGGATCCGGTAAGTCTTGGAACAGACAGGGTCCCTGCTGCAGCAGGTCTTGTCTGAGCGGCAGAGGCCAAGGGTCCTCTGCAAGCATCTCTTGAAGTTCCGGGTACCAAGCTCTTCTTGGCCAATCCGGAACCACGAGTATAGTTTTCACTCCTCGCCTTCTTATTATTCTCAGTACCTTGGGTTTGAGAGGTAGAGGAGGAAACACATAAACAGACTGGTACACCCATGGTGTCACTAGAGCGTCCACCGCTATCGCCTGAGGGTCTCTTGACCTGGCGCAATATCTTTTCAACTTCTTGTTGAGGCGGGACGCCATCATGTCTACCTGTGGTTTTTCCCACCGGTTTACCAGCATTTGGAAGACTTCTGGATGAAGTCCCCATTCTCCCGGGTGGAGGTCGTGCCTGCTGAGGAAGTCTGCTTCCCAGTTGTCCACTCCCGGAATGAACACTGCTGTCAGTACTAACACATGATTCTCTGCCCATCGGAGAATCCTTGTGGCTTCTGCCATCGCCATCCTGCTTCTTGTGCCGCCCTGTCTGTTTACATGGGCGACCGCCGTGATGTTGTCTGACTGGATCAGTACCGGCTGGTTCTGAAGCAGGGGTCTTGCCTGGCTTAGGGCATTGTAAATGGCCCTCAGCTCCAGGATATTTATGTGAAGAGAAATCTCCTGATTTGACCAGTCCTTGGAAATTTCTTCCCTTTGTGACTGCCCCCCAGCCCCGAAGGCTGGCATCCGTTGTCACCAGGACCCAGTCCTGTATTCCGAATCTGCGGCCCTCTAGTAAATGAGCCCTCTGCAGCCACCACAGCAGCGACACCCTGGTTCTTGACAATAGGGTTATCCGCTGTTGCATCTGGAGATGGGACCCGGACCATTTGTCCAACAGGTCCCACTGGAACGTCCTTGCGTGGAACCTTCCGAATGGAATTGCTTCGTATGAAGCCACCATTTTTCCCAGGACTCGTGTGCATTGATGTACCGACACTTTTCCTGGTTTTAGGATGTCTCTGACCAGAGATGACAATTCCTCGGCTTTTTCCACCGGAAGAAACACTCTTTTCTGGTCTGTGTCCAGAAACATTCCCAGGAACAGAAGACGTGTCGTCGGGACCAGCTGTGACTTTGGAATATTGAGAATCCAGCTGTGCTGTTGTAGCACTTCCCGAGAAAGTGCTACCCCCACTACCAACTGTTCTTTGGACCTCGCCTTTATCAGGAGATCGTCCAAGTACGGGATAATTAAAACACCCTTCTTGCGAAGGAGTATCATTTCAGCCATTACCTTGGTAAAGACCCTCGGTGCCGTGGATAACCCAAACGGCAGCGTCTGGAACTGATAATGACAGTCCTGTACCACAAATCTGAGGTACTCCTGGTGCGGAGGGTAAATGGGGACATGCAGGTACGCATCCTTGATGTCCAGGGAGACCATGTAATCCCCCTCCTCCAGGCTCGCAATAACCGCCCTGAGCGATTCCATCTTGAACTTGAACCTTTTGATATAAGTGTTCAAGGATTTTAGATTTAAGATGGGTCTCACCGAACCGTCCGGTTTCGGTACCACAAACATTGTGGAGTAGTAACCCTTTCCTTGCTGAAGGAGGGGTACCTTGACAATCACTTTCTGTGAATACAGTTTTTGAATAGCCACCAACACTGCCTCCCTGAGAGGGAGTTGCCGGTAAGGCAGATTTTAGGAAACGGCGGGGGGGGGGAGACGTCTCGAATTCCAGCCTGTACCCCTGAGATACTACTTGAAGGACCCAGGGATCCACTTGTGAGAGAGCCCACTGTGTGCTGAAAAACCTGAGACGTGCCCCCACCGTTCCCGGTTCCGCCTGAGCAGCCCCAGCGTCATGCTGTGGACTTACCGGACGCAGGGGAGGACTTCTGCTCCTGGGAACTAGCTGTGTGCTGCAGCTTTTTCCCCCTTCCTCTGCCCCTCGGCAGAAAGGATGAGCCTCTAGCCCTCTTATTTTTCTGGGGCCGAAAGGACTGTACCTGATAATACGGTGCTTTCTTTTGCTGTGGGGTAGCCTGTGGCAAAAAAGTCGATTTCCCAGCAGTAGCTGTGGAAACGAGGTCTGAAAGACCCTCCCCAAAAAGTTCCACCCCTTTATAGGGTAAAACTTCCATGTGCCGCTTGGAGTCGGCATCACCTGACCATTGCCTAGTCCATAACCCCCTTCTGGCGGCAATGGACATAGCGCTTATTTTTGATGCCAGCCGGCAAATATCCCTCTGTGCATCACGCATGTATAAGACCGCGTCTTTTATATGGTCAATCGTCAGCAAAATATTGTCCCTATCCATGGTATCAATGTTTTCCGACAGGGAATCTGACCACGCAGCTGCAGCACTGCACTTCCAAGCCGATGCAATAGCAGGTCTCAATATAAGGCCAGTGTGTGTGTGTATATAGCTTTTAGGGTATTTTCCTGCTTTCTATCAGCAGGTTCTTTTAGGGCGGCCGTATCCGGAGACGGTAGTGCCACCTTCTTTGATAAGCATGTCAGCGCTTTATCTACCCTAGGGGGTGTTTCCCAGCGTGACCTATCCTCTGGCGGGAAAGGGTACGCTGCCACTAATCGTTTAGAAATTATCAATTTCTTATCTGGGGAAGTCCACGCTTCCTCACACACCTCATTTAATTAGTCAGATGCAGGAAAAACTACTGGTAGTTTTCTCACCAAACATAATACCCTTTTTTGTGGTACCTGGGGTATCATCAGAAATGTGTAATACATTTTTCATTGCCTCAATCATGTAACGGGTGGATCTATTGGAGGGTACTCTCGTCTCATCATCGTCGACACTGGAGTCGGTATCCGTGTCGACATCTGTATCTGTCATCTGAGGTAACGGGCGTTTAACAGCCCCTGATGACATTTGAGACGCTTGGACAGGCACAAGCTGAGTAGCCGGCTGTCCTATGTCGTCAAACCTTTTATGTAAGGAGCTGACACTGTCACGTAATTCCTTCCATAAGTCCATCCACACTGGTGTCGACCCCGCAGGGGGTGACATCACATTCACAGGCATTTGCTCCGCCTCCACATCATTATCCTCATCATACATGTCGACACAGCAGTACCGACACACAGGGAATGCTCTTACAGAGGACAGGACCCCACAAAGCCCTTTGGGGAGACAGAGGGAGAGTATGCCAGCACACACCAGGGCGCTATATAACACAGGGATATCACCTATACAGAGTGTTTTCCCTTATAGCTGCCTATATAATATATATACTGCGCCTAAATTGTGCCCCCCCCCTCTCTTTTTTACCCTTTCTGTAGTGCAGGACTGCAGGGGAGAGCCAGGTAGCGATCCTTCCAGCGGAGCTGTGAGGGAAAATGGCGCCAGTGTGCTGAGGGAGATGGCTCCGCCCCTTTTTCGGCGGGCTTTCTCCCGCTATTTTATCGTTTCTGGCAGGGGTTAATATACACCTATATAGCCCCTGGGGCTATATATGGTGTTAATTTGCCAGCCAAGGTGTTAATATTGCTGCTCAGGGCGCTCCCGGCGCCCCCCCCAGCGCCCTGCACCCATCAGTGACCGCAGTGTGTGGTGTGCATGAGGAGCAATGGCGCACAGCTGCAGTGCTGTGCGCTACCTTGGAGAAGACAGAAGTCTTCAGCCGCCGATTTTCCGGACCTTCTTGCTTCTGGCTCTGTAAGGGGGACGGCGGCGCGGCTCCCGGAACGGACGACGAGGTCGGGTCCTGTGTTCGATCTCTCTGGAGCTAATGGTGTCCAGTAGCCTAAGAAGCCCAAGCTACCACCAGTTAGGTAGGTTCGCTTCTTCTCTCCTTAGTCCCTCGCTGCAGTGAGCCTGTTGCCAGCAGGTCTCACTGTAAAATAAAAAACCTAAACTATACTTTCTTTCTAGGAGCTCAGGAGAGCCCCTAGTGTGCATCCAGCTCGGCCGGGCACAGAAATCTAACTGAGGCTTGGAGGAGGGTCATAGGGGGAGGAGCCAGTGCACACCAGATAGTCCTAAATCTTTCTATAGAGTGCCCAGTCTCCTGCGGAGCCTGTCTATTCCCCATGGTCCTTACGGAGTCCCCAGCATCCGCTAGGACGTCAGAGAAATATTCTTTTTTGGAGAGTGGGAGGAAACCTGAGAACACAAGGGACATACTTACCTACTTTTCTTCTCTCCTCTTCGGGAGATACTCGGAGAGGAGAAGCAAGTAGGCGGTGACGGAGGCGGGGCTAATAGCATCATTAGGCCCTGCCTACTGCACAAGCAAATACCACGATTGGGCAGTATTTGAATATGGGCGGAGCTTCGATGACGCGATTAACATATGACACTGTTAAGCCCCGCCCCCTCCGTCGGGTCCTCGATTCAGCACTATTTAGCTCCCCACTCTGCCCACTTTCCTAGGAAGTGGGAAGAATGTGGGAGGGGTGCCCACTCTTCCGGGGCTGCGGGGGACTACTCGAGAAACCGGGAGTCTCCTGCAGAATCTGGGAGAGTAGGCAAGTCTGACAAGGGAAACCCACATAAGCACGAGGAGAACATACAAACTCCACACAGTTAGGACCGTGGTGGGAATTGAACCCAAGACCTCAGTGATGTGAGTTGTTAATGTTAACCATTACACCATCCGTACTGCCCTACTTTCTGGCAGTTGTAGCAGATTATTTATCAAGTAGTTGCAGAATATTGTCCCAGAACTCCTGTTGTTGGGAATACCCGCAAATATTTAGAATATCTGCTGCAGACCCCTTCTAAAGCTTTCACATCGCAAACCCGGTAAGGACACGGCTTTTGAACACGCGTCCGACCAAGCTATACCCCTTTCACATCGCATTTTGGAGCCGGGTTATTACCATGTTATTCCCGGGTTGGTGCTTTTCACACTGAACCACGGTTCACCAGTTTAAAACAGTGTGATGTCACTTTAAATGGACTTTTCTGTCTCACGTATGACGTTTCACAGTGAAAGGAGGCGCTGGGGAGTGCAGGAATGAATGGCCGACACAGCACATGTCTGTAGAGACTTTGTGATAGTCTTAGCTGTGTTTGTATAGGTCAGTGTTTCCCAACCGCAGTCCTCAAGGAACACTAAAAGGCCCTACACACTTAAAGATTATCTGTCCAATCTGGCTGATTGGAAAGAAAATCTGGCAATGGTTGGGCGCAAATTACAATCAACAATTTGCTACCAAAATCAAGAAAATGGACAAAAACAGTTCAGATAAATTGGTTTAATGAAACAAACTTAACCAATTTGTCTTAAAGTCCATTTTTGTCTGTTTTCCAATGTTTGAGAGCAAAATAGTGAATTGCCATTTGCTCCCATACATTGCCAGATTTTCTTTCCAATCAGCCAGATTGGACAGATAATCTTTTAGTGTGTAGGGCCCTTAACAGTGCAGGTTTTAGTGATATCCAGGCTTGAACACAGGTGACTTAATTATAACCTCAGTTATTTTGATTTAACCATCTGTGCTGAAGCCTGGATATCACTAAAACCTTCACTGTTGGTGTGCCTTGAGGACCGCGGTTGGGAATGCCTGGTATAGGTTATTGCATCCTTTACAGGCGATTTCAGCCTCCCCTCTAATCCTCAACAACTCCCTGACTTCGCTATCTCTCCAGGTCGCCATATTTTGAATGCACTGTGACTGCTGTATAAAAGCTCAGCCGCTGTTTACAGAGCGCTGCCTGTTGTTTCTGGGTTCAGGCTGGTGACATCATGCAGGGAGACAGTCTGTCACCTCCTTATAAAGATTCCAGGGTTGAATATACCGGGTCTGAGGCTTTCACTCTGCCAAATGAATCACGTCCGAACCGTGTAGGATCCTTCTAACATGGGTTGGAATACCGGGTTGTTGGACCCAGTAAATTCACTATGGCGTTTTCACATTGCAGCTCGATCCGAGTTGACACGGCTAAATCTCTGCAATATACCGGGTTTTTAATGCGATGTGAAAAGGGTAAGAGGCTACAGATCGCAGAAATGACCAAACCCCTCCCCAGCAGTAACCGCCGCACGTGCATCATCATCAGATCGCGCATTCGTAGAAACCCAAAGCATAGTTGCCTACCCTCCCTTATTCTGCAGGAGACTCCCTAAAATAGCAGCAATCTCCCTGACTCCCTGAATAGACCAGAAATCTCCCTGATTCCCTCTTACCCCCATTATACAGCGGTTACATTCTTGGGGTAAAAAAATGAAATCAGAGATACATACATTCAAATGAGCTCATCTGCGCCATTTCCCTGCATTAGGTATAAGGCACAATGATCCCTATGGCTACATGCATTTTATATAAGGTTTTCTGTGGCCACTTACAGTATATGGAACCTCTTGTAAAACACAATACACAAACACATCCTGCAAAATATCAGTGTCTTTTCTTCAACGAGTAGATCTTACTAACTTTGGGGCTCATTTACATATGTATGTTAAGGGGGGTACACACGGAGCGATGTTCACTTCATTTCTAAGCAATTAGACTAGATTGCTTAGAAATTAAGAACACATCGCTCCGTGTGTAGGGGTGCCGGCGACAGAAATGCGCGACGCTATCGCCGGTGCCAGATTGGCACAATCTAGCACATCGCTCATTTCTCCCACTGGGTGAAATGAGCGCCCCCTCGTTCCTCAGCACACATCGCGCTGTTCTGAGCAGGGGGGTAATGGGGGGGGGCGAGATGTGCGCTGGGCGGTCACTGATAGATCACTCAGCAAACACCTCGGGGAAAATGAGAACGTGTGTACTAGCCTTAAGCCATATTTATGACACTCCTCTTAGATGTAGCAGCGCGTGTCCGCACTGCACTGACAGGCGTTACTTTCACAATCTCCCTGACAGGCTTTCTCAAAAGTTCCCAAAGGAGAAGGGTAATCATTATTTTGCAATCATTTCACTTAAGCAGTGCAGGGAGGAGTTCCTTTCGGACCCCTTGTCCCTGCACATGAGGAATAGAATATTCAGGTGATGTATAAATTTCTAATTACCGCAAATAGCAGCAATCAAAAAAAAAAAAAATTAAAAAAATATAGCTTTATCTGCTCTAAAACCCAATAATTAGTAAATAAAATTTCTCTGACGTCCTAGTGGATGCTGGGACTCCTTAAGGACCATGGGGAATAGCGGCTCCGCAGGAGACAGGGCACAAAATAAAAGCTTAAGGATCAGGTGGTGTGCACTGGCTCCTCCCCCTATGACCCTCCTCCAAGCCTCAGTTAGATTTTGTGCCCGAACGAGAAGGGTGCAATCTAGGTGGCTCTCCTAAAGAGCTGCTTAGAGAAAGTTTAGCTTAGGTTTTTTACTTTACAGTGAGTCCTGCTGGCAACAGGATCACTGCAACGAGGGACTTAGGGGAGAAGTAGTGAACTCACCTGCGTGCAGAGTGGATTTGCTGCTTGGCTACTGGACACTAGCTCCAGAGGGACGATCACAGGTACAGCCTGGATGGTCACCGGAGCCGCGCCGCCGGCCCCCTTGCAGACGCTGAAGAGAGAAGAGGTCCAAAATCGGCGGCTGAAGACTCCTGAGTCTTCATAAAGGTAGCGCACAGCACTGCAGCTGTGCGCCATTTTCCTCTCAGCACACTTCACACAACAGTCACTGAGGGTGCAGAGCGCTGGGGGGGGCGCTCTGAGAGGCAAATAAAAACCTTATTAGAGGCAAAAAATACCTCACATATAGCCCACAGAGGCTATATGGAGATATTTAACCCCTGCCTAACTTCAAAAATAGCGGGAGACGAGCCCGCCGTAAAAGGGGCGGGGCCTATCTCCTCAGCACACAGCGCCATTTTCTCTCACAGAAAAGCTGGAGAGAAGGCTCCCAGGCTCTCCCCTGCACTGCACTACAGAAACAGGGTTAAAACAGAGAGGGGGGGCACTGATTTTGGCGATATTGTATATATATATAAAAGATGCTATAAGGGAGAAACACTTATATAAGGTTGTCCCTATATAATTATAGCGTTTTTGGTGTGTGCTGGCAGACTCTCCCTCTGTCTCCCCAAAGGGCTAGTGGGTCCTGTCCTCTGTCAGAGCATTCCCGGTGTGTGTGCTGTGTGTCGGTACGTGTGTGTCGACATGTATGAGGACGATGTTGGTGAGGAGGCGGAGAAATTGCCTGTAATGGTGATGTCACTCTCTAGGGAGTCGACACCGGAATGGATGGCTTATTTAGAGAATTACGTGAGAATGTCAACACGCTGCAAGGTCGGTTGACGACATGAGACGGCCGACAATCTATTAGGACCGGTCCAGGCGTCTCAGAAACACCGTCAGGGGTTTTTAAAAACGCCCATTTACCTCAGTCGGTCGACACAGACACAGACACGGACACTGAATACAGTGTCGACGGTGAATAAACAAACGTATTTCTCATTAGGGCCACACGTTAAGGGCAATGAAGGAGGTGTTACGTGTTTCTGATACTACAAGTACCACAAGAAAGGGTATTATGTGGGAGTGGAAAAAACTACCTGTAGTTTTTCCTGAATCAGATAAAATAAAATGAAGTGTGTGATGATGCGTAGGGTTACCCCGATAGCAAATATTGGCGTTATACCCTTTCCCGCCAGAAATTAGGGTACGTTGGGAAACACCCCTTAGGGTGATAAGGCGCTCACACGCTTATCAAGTGGCGTTACCGTCTCCAGATACGGCCGCCCTCAAGGAGCCAGCTGATAGGAAGCTGGAAAAATATCCTAAAAAGTATATACACACATACGGTGGTTATACTGCGACCAGCGATCGCCATCAGCCTGGAGATGCAGTGCTGGGTTGGCTTGGTCGGATTCCCTGACTGAAAATATTTTATTCATGTAGAGCATTTAATAGGATGCATTCTATATATATGTATGTGAGATGCACAGAGGGATATTTGCTCTCTGGCATCAAGATAAGTGCGTTGTCCATATCTCCCAGAAGATGTCAGGGACACGACAGTGGTCAGGTGATACAGATCCCATACGGCAGATGGAAGTATTGCTGTATAAAGGGAAGGAGTTATTTGGGGGTCGGTCCATCGGACCTGGGGACCACAGCAACAGCTGGGAAATCCAACCTTTTTTACCCCAAGTTACATCTCAGCTAAAAAAGACACCGTCTTTTCAGCCTCAATCTTTCCTTTCCCATGAGGGCATGCAGGCAAAAGGCCAGTCATATCTGCCCAGACATAGAGGTAAGGGAAGTAGACTGCAGCAGGCAGCCCTTTCCCAGGAAAAGAAGCCCTCCACCGCGTCTGCCAAGTCCTCAGCATGACGCTGGGGCCGTGCAAGCGGACTCAAGGTGGGGGGGTAGTCTCAAGAGTCTCAGGGCGCAGTGGGATCACTCGCAAGTTGACCCCTAGATCGTACGAGTATTATCCCAGGGGTAAAGATTGGAGAGTCGAGACATCTTCTCCTCGCAGGTTCCTGAAGTCTGCTTTACCAACGGCTCCCTCCGACAGGGAGGCAGCATTGGAAACAATTCACAAGCTGTATATCCAGCAGGTGATAATCAAAGTACCCCTCCTACGACAAGGAAAAGGGTATTATTTTTCCACACTATATTGTGGTACTGAAGCCAGACGGCTTGGTGACACATAGTCTAAATCTAAAATGTTTTGAACACTTACATAAAAGGTTCAAATCGAGATAAAGTCACTCAGAGCAGTGATAGCGAACCGGAAAAAAGGGGACTATATGGTGTCCCTGGACATCAAGGATTACCTCCATGTCCAAATTTTGTCCTTCTCATCAAGGGTACCTCTGGTTCGTGGTACAGAACTGTCAATATCAGTTTCAGACGATGCCGTTTGAATTATCCACGGCACCCCGGGCCTTTTTACCAAGGTAATGGCCGAAAAGATGTTTCTTCAAAGAAAAAAGGCATCTAAATTATCCCTTACTTGCACGACCTAAAAAGGGCAAGTTCCAGAGAACAGTTGGAGGTCGGAAGAGCACTATCTAAAGTAGTTCTTCGACGGCACGACTGGATTCTAAATATTCCAAGAATCGCAGCTGTTTTCCGACGATACGTCTGCTGTTCCTAGGGATGATTCTGGACACGGTTCAGAAAAAGGTTTTTCTTCCCGAGGAAAAAGCCAAGGAGTTATCCGACCTGTCAGGAACCTCCTAAAACCAGGAAAGGTGTCTGTACATCAATGCACAAGAGTCCTGGGAAAAATGGTGGCTTTTTACGAAGCAATTCCATTCGGCAGATTCCATGCAAGAATTTTCCAAAGGGATCTGTTGGACAAATGGTCAGGGTCGCATCCTCAGATGCACCTGCGAATAACCCTGTCGCCAAGGACAAGGGTATATCTTCTGTGGTGGTTGCAAAAGGCTCATCTATTGGAGGGCCGCAGATTCGGCATACAGGATTTGATCCTGGTGACCACGGACGCCAGCCTGAGAGGTTGGGGAGCAGTCACACAAGGAAGAAACTTCCAGGGGGTATGGACGAACCTGGAAAAGTCTCTTCACATAAACATTCTGGTACTAAGAGCAATCTAAAATGCTCTAAGCCAGGCGGAACCACTCCTGCAAGGAAAACCGGTGTTGATTCAGTCGGACAACATCAGGGCGGTCGCCCATGTAAACAGACAGGGCGGCACAAGAAGCAGGAGTGCAATGGCAGAAGCTGCCAAGATTCTTCGCTGGGCGGAGAATCACGTAATAGCACTGTCAGCAGTGTTCTTCCCGGGCGTGGACAACTGGGAAGCAGACTTCCTCAGCAGACACGATATTCACCCGGGAGAGGGGGGTCTTCATCCAGAAGTCTTCCACATGCTAATAAACTGTTGGGAAAGACCAATGGTAGACATGATGGCGTCTCGCCTCAACAAGAAACTGGACAAGTATTGCGCCAGGTCAAGAGATCCACAGGCAATAGCTGTGGACGCACTGGTAACACCTTGGGTGTACAAATCAGTATATGTGTTTCCTCCTCTGCCTCTCATACCAAAGGTATTGAAGATTATACGGTGAGGAGGAGTAAGAACAATACTAGTGGCTCCGGATTGGCCAAGAAGGACTTGGTACCCGGAACTTCAAGAGTTGGTCACGGACGACCCGTGCCCTCTACTTCTGAGAAGGGACCTGCTACAACAGGGTCCCTGTCTCTTTCAAGACTTACCGCGGCTGCGTTTGACGGCATGGCGGTTGAACGCCAGATCCTAAAAGGGAAAGGCATTCCAGAAGAAGTCATTCCTACCTTGATTAAGGCAAGGAAGGAAGTCACCGCGAAACATTATCACCGCATTTGGCGAAAATATGTCGCGTGGTGCGAGGATCGGAGTGTTCCGACGGAGGAATTTCAACTGGGTCGTTTCCTACATTTCCTACAATCAGGATTGTCTATGGGTCTCAAATTGAGATCTATTAAGGTTCAAATTTCGGCCCTGTCAATATTCTTCCAAAAAGAATTGGCCTCAGTTCCTGAGGTACAGACTTTTGTTAAAGGAGTACTGCATATACAGCCTCCTGTGGTGCCTCCGGTGGCACCGTGGGATCTAAATGTAGTTTTAGATTTCCTCAAATCCCATTGGTTTGAACCATTGAAAAAGGTGGATTTTAAATATCTCACATGGAAAGTGACTATGTTACTGGCCCTGGCTTCCGCCAGGAGAGTATCTAAATTGGCGGCTTTATCTTATAAAAGCCCTTATCTAATCTTCCATTCGGATAGGGCAGAACTGAGGACTCGTCCGCATTTTCTCCCTAAGGTGGTATCAGCGTTTCACCTGAACCAACCTATTGTGGTGCCTGCGGCCACTGGCGACTTGGAGGACTCCAAGTTGTTGGACGTTGTCAGAGCCTTAAAAATATACATTTCAAGGACGGCTGAAGTCAGAAAATCTGACTCGCTGTTGATACTATATGCACCCAACAAGTTGGGTGCCCCTGCTTCTAAGCAGACGATTGCTCGTTGGATTTGTAACACAATTCAACTTGCTCATTCTGTGGCAGGCCTGCCACAGCCTAAATCTGTTAAGGCCCATTCCACAAGGAAGGTGGGCTCATCTTGGGCGGCTGCCCGAGGGGTCTCGGCATTACAATTCTGTCGAGCAGCTACGTGGTCGGGGGAAAACACGTTTGTAAAATTCTACAAATTTGATACCCTGGCAAAAGAGGACTTGGAATTCTCTCATTCGGTGCTGCAGAGTCATCCGCACTCTCCCGCCCGTTTGGGAGCTTTGGTATAATCCCCATGGTCCTTAAGGAGTCCCAGCATCCACTAGGACGTCAGAGAAAATAAGATTTTACTTACCGATAAATCTATTTCTCGTAGTCCGTAGTGGATGCTGGGCGCCCATCCCTAGTGCGGATTGTCTGCAATACTTGTATATAGTTATTGTTACAAAAATTCGGGTTATTATTGTTGTGAGCCATCTTTTCAGAGGCTCCTTTGCGTTTATCATACTGTTAACTGGGTTCAGATCACAAGTTGTACGGTGTGATTGGTGTGGCTGGTATGAGTCTTACCCGGGATTCAATATCCTTCCTTATTATGTACGCTCGTCCGGGCACAGTATCCTAACTGAGGCTTGGAGGAGGGTCATAGGGGGAGGAGCCAGTGCACACCACCTGATCCTTAAGCTTTTATTTTGTGCCCTGTCTCCTGCGGAGCCGCTATTCCCCATGGTCCTTAAGGAGTCCCAGCATCCACTACGGACTACGAGAAATAGATTTATCGGTAAGTAAAATCTTATTATAAAAATAAAGTAAATTAAAAAAAAAAAAAAAAAAAAGTGTATGTTGGAAGAGGGAATGTGCCAATAACTTAAGCAAACTGAGTAACACGCCCTTTCCTACAATGGACTCCCTGTATTACACCAGGAATAAGGCGCTATAAAGGACACCGCTGTTTGTCCTCTGCAGCTTATTGACGTCGGAAAAGAAATTCTGCGAGAATAGTTTTGTTTTAGGAGACACACACACACACACACACACACACGACACAAAAACAAAATGCCGACACACAGGACAGGTCCCTAAAATGGAGAATTGGAATTACATCCCATCTAGACTGGATTCATGAGGGTGACGGGCACTGGGGAACCAGCTGGGACATTACTCCCCACTCAGGATATAGTTTGGGATTATATTTGGAGCTGTAACATTAACCCTAATTTATAGTCATTGAAGAAAAAAAAAACTGGATTTTTTTTTTACCCACATGTAACAAAATAAAACCAAGAAAAGAGAAGTGCGATCAGCCAGAAACGTGCGGTATAATCATTCATCGCCTCTAAAAACCACCGAGAAAGTCCAGGGACAGGTGTGTGATCGGGTGGTCTTCAGTATGCCGAATGTCATACCATACTACACCTGTGTGATCATCCCCCTGCGCTGACCAGGTGAGAGCAGGTAACCTGTATTTACAGAGTGCTGGGTGGGGGGTTCCCTGTAATCACTGATATACAGGTCAGTAACACCACACTCCCCATCCGGTGTGTAACTACAGAGACCAGCATGCCCTGCCACCCAGATCAGATAACCTCATGGAATTATCCCTCTCCTCTGCACTCTGATACATTTTACACACATACAATGGTAGGGCATGCTGGCACCTGTAGTACTTCTCCAGGATGGTGCACTCACTCACTCTGGGGCTCTGTGCTTTGTAAGTTAGTTACTAGTTTACGGCAACCATGTATCATACATCCACACAAAGAGATAAATTATATATATATATATATATATATATATATATATATATATATATATATATATATATATATATATATATATATATATTAATATCTGATAGAGATAGATAGATATAAAAAGGATAGCGCCTCAGGTAAATCTAATAAGACACACTGATAGGTACTTTAAAATTATTAATTTCTAAAAAGCCTCTGCAGGAATAGTATAAATATATATATATATATATATATATGGGACTTGATCACTTACATTTGCGAGCCCATCCAACAACACCACTGCAAATACTTTTCCACTTGTTAATCCAACAACTCCTCTTCCTAAGAAAACTACTTAGAATGACAAGGTCCTGCTAGAAAGCTGCTTATATAGTCTAGGTAGGTGTTTGGGAGGGGAGTAAAAAAGTCCCTGTCGTCTTAGCACCTACCAACGTAGCGCATCAGGGGTGTGGCCTACCGGAGAGGGCGTGGCCTCGCGGCAAGCGCCCGCGATCGCAAGCCACGCCCCCGATTTCGTCATTATGGGGTCATGAACAGCGCTCAGAGAGCTGCTGGCCACGCCCCCTGCCCAGCTCTGCCGTGAATGGACACTGTGCGCATGCGCAACAGCGTCTATTCACCGCTGCTTTACTCGGAGCAGCGAGTGACAGGGGAGGGAAGGGAGGGGGAAGGGGAGGGAAGGGAGGGGGGAGGGGGAGGGGGAGGGGAGGGGGAGGGGAAGGGAGGGGAGGGGAAGGGAGGGGAGGGGAGGGGAAGGGAGGGGAGGGGAGGGGGGGGAAATCTCCCAAATGCCCCCCACCCGTGGGACACTGCGACCTGCTGGTGGGACAGCGGGACAGACCGTAAAAATCTGGACTGTCCCGCCAAAATCTGGACAGTTGGGACTGAGGTATGCTGTCGTACATGAAGGATTTGTCCTCTGGCGCCCCTTCCTGGCAAGTGCTGAGTGGTACAATTGTTCTGTCTGTAATTATGCAGCCATTTCCACCACCTGCACACACCGCCATACGCCAGACCTGCAGCACGCTTACAAGTGCTGGTGTGCCATGGTGTTAGTGACAGCGACCTGATTCAGTGATGTATGCTAATGCGCTCGCAGCTGTGTTCCCGTGCGCAGGATGCACCAATGCTGAAGTGTGGCCGCTTACCGCATATGCTGGGCAATGCTCTCATTACATAGACTTACCATACCATGATGCGGGGCACTAATGAATTACACAGGTGCTGGGGCTGCTGACTTCAAGCCGGAATTTCACCTGGTTTTTATCAGTCACAGAACCTGTGTATTCCGTGAGTGTCCCGGTTTAAAGGGATAGTATGGTAAGCATATCTTCTTTAGAGGGCATTACCCTATAGAAGCCTATTGTCTTCTTTACGTGATTCCCAGCACCCCCACCTACCCCCTTCCCTCCGCCCGCAGCGTCTGCTGAATGACATCTGGATCCTAAACCTGGAAGTCCTTCTATTGCGAAAGACAGCTCTTATCGGGAGAGCTGTCCGGTATGCTGTTAACATCCCGGCACCTGGAGAAATGCCGGCAGTCGGAATACCGACACAAGCCCATAATTCACCCTTGGGTGGTGGTATGCGCCACCACCCGAGGGGGGATATAATATTGTGCGATGCGTGGAGAGCCCGCGAGGGGACACGCTGCGCTCACTGCTGGAATTTCGCCTGTCGTGATCCCGGCATCGATCTCCTGACCGCCGGGATCCCATACCGATCCCAGCTGTCCTTTTACAATGTTTATAAACGCCGCTATTCTTGCAATGAGTGACGGGATGTATCGTATGCAGAATGCGATGCGTCAGGGGTTGAGGACATGAAAGTTAGTAAGAAATGTATATACTTAGAGTATGTATGTGTGTGTGTGTGTATGTATATATATATATATATATATATATATATACACATATTTCTCTGACGTCCTAGTGGATGCTGGGAACTCCGTAAGGACAATGGGAAATAGCGGCTCCGCAGGAGACTGGGCACAACTAAAAGAAAGCTTTTAGACTACCTGGTGTGCACTGGCTCCTCCCACTATGACCCTCCTCCAGACCTCAGTTAGAATATTGTGCCCGGCCGAGCTGGAGGCACACTAGGGGCTCTCCTGAGCTCCTAGAAAGAAAGTTTATTTTAGGTTTTTTATTTTACAGTGAGACCTGCTGGCAACAGGCTCACTGCAACGAGGGACTAAGGGGAGAAGAAGCGAACCTACCTGCTTGCAGCTAGCTTGGGCTTCTTAGGCTACTGGACACCATTAGCTCCAGAGGGATCGACCGCAGGACCCGACCTTGATGTTCGGTCCCAGAGCCGCGCCGCCGTCCCCCTTACAGAGCCAGAAGCAAGAAGATGGTCCGGAAAATCGGCGGCAGAAGACTTCAGTCTTCACCAAGGTAGCGCACAGCACTGCAGCTGTGCGCCATTGCTCCTCATGTACACCTCACACTCCGGTCACTGGTGGGTGCAGGGCACTGGGGGGGGGGGCGCCCTGAGGGCAATATTACACACCTTGGCTGGCAAATCTACACCATATATAGCCCCAGAGGCTATATAGGTGTAAATTAATACCCCTGCCAGAGTTTCAAAAACACGGGAGAAGTCCGCCGAAAAAGGGGCGGGGCTATCTCCCTCAGCACACTGGCGCCATTTCTCCCTCACAGCTCCGCTGGAAGGAAGCTCCCTGGCTCTCCCCTGCAGTCTACACTACAGAAGGGTAAAAAAGAGGGGGGGGGGGGGGGGCACTAAATTTAGGCGCAGTATAATAATTATAGCAGCTATAAGGGGATATAATTCAGTTAGTCCCTGTATTATATAGCGCTCTGGTGTGTGCTGGCATACTCTCTCTCTGTCTCCCCAAAGGGCTTCCTGGGGTCCTGTCCTCTGTCAGAGCACTCCCTGTGTGTGTGCGGTGTGTCGGTACGGCTGTGTCGACATGTTTGATGAGGAGGCTTATGTGGAGGAGGAGCAGATGCCTATAAATGTGATGTCACCCCCTGCGGGGCAGACACCTGAGTGGATGGACTTATGGAAGGAATTACGTGCAAGTGTCGACTCCTTACATAAAAAATTTGACGACATGCCAAATGCGGGACAGCCGGCTTCTCAGCTCGTGCCTGCCCAGACGTCTCAAAGGCCATCAGGGGCTCTAAAGCGCCCGCTACCTCAGATGGCAGACACAGATGTCGACACGGATACTGATACCAGTGTCGACGACGAAGAGACTAATTTAATGTCCAATAGGGCCACTCGTTACATGATTGAGGCAATGAAAGAGGTATTACACATTTCTGATATTACCCCAGGTACCACAAAAAAGGGTATTATGTTTGGGGAGAAAAAACTACCAGTGGTTTTTCCCCTGTCTGAAGAATTAAATGAAGTGTGTGAAGAAGCGTGGGCTTTTCCCGATAAAAAATTGGTAATTTCTAAAAAGTTACTAATGGCGTACCCTTTCCCTCCAGAGGATAGGTCACGTTGGGAGACACCCCCTAGGGTGGATAAAGCGCTCACACGCTTGTCAAAGAAGGTGGCACTACCGTCTCCGGATACGGCCGCCCTAAAGGAGCCTGCTGATAGAAAGCAGGAAGCGATCCTGAAGTCTGTATATACACACTCAGGCATTATACTGAGACCAGCTATTGCTTCAGCATGGATGTGCAGTGCTGCAGCTGCGTGGTCAGACTCCCTGTCGGAAAACATTGACACCCTAGACAGGGACACTGTATTGCTAACCATAGAGCATATTAAAGACTCAGTCTTATACATGAGAGATGCACAGAGGGAGATCTGCCGGCTGGCATCTAAAATAAGTGCAATGTCCATTTCTGCCAGAAGAGGCTTATGGACTCGGCAGTGGACAGGGGATGCAGATTCTAAAAGGCACATGGAAGTTTTGCCTTATAAGGGTGAGGAGTTATTCGGGGATGGTCTCTCAGACCTAGTTTCCACAGCAACAGCTGGGAAGTCAGCTTTTTTGCCCCATGTTCCCTCACAACCTAAGAAAGTGCCGTATTATCAGGTACAGTCCTTTCGGCCCCAGAAAAGCAAGTGGGGTAAAGGCGGGTCCTTTCTGCCCAGAGGCAGAGGTAGGGGAAAAAACTGCAACAAACAGCCGGTTCCCAGGAACAAAAGTCCTCCCCCGCTTCCTCCAAGTCCGCCGCATGACGGTGGGGCTCCACAGGCGGAGCCAGGTTCGGTGGGGGGCCGCCTCAAAAAGTTCAGCGATCAGTGGGCTCGCTCACAGGTGGATCCCTGGATCCTTCAAATAGTATCTCGGGTACAAGCTGGAATTCGAAACGTCTCCCCCCCCGCCGTTTCCTCAAATATGCCTTGCCGACAACCCCCTCAGGCAGGGAGGCTGTGCTAGAGGCAATTCACAAGCTGTATTCCCAGCAGGTGATAGTCAAGGTGCACCTACTTCAACAAGGACGGGGTTACTATTCCACAATGTTTGTGGTACCCAAACCGGACGGTTCGGTGAGACCCATTTTAAATTTGAAATCCTTGAACACATATATAAAAAAATTCAAGTTCAAGATGGAATCGCTCAGGGCGGTTATTGCAAGTCTGGACGAGGGGGATTACATGGTATCCCTGGACATCAAGGATGCTTACCTGCATGTCCCCGTTTACCATCCTCACCAGGAGTACCTCAGATTTGTGGTACAGGATTGTCATTACCAATGCCAGACGCTGCCGTTTGGGCTGTCCACGGCACCGAGGGTATTTACCAAGGTAATGGCAGAAATGATGATACTCCTTCGAAAAAAGGGAGTTTTAATTATCCCGTACTTGGACGATCTCCTGATAAAGGCAAGGTCCAAGGAGCAGTTGTTAGTCGGGGTAGCACTATCTCGGGAAGTGCTACAACAGCACGGTTGGATTCTAAACATTCCAAAGTCACAGCTGGTTCCTACGACACGTCTACTGTTCCTGGGGATGGTTCTGGACACAGACCAGAAAAAAGTGTTTCTCCCGGAGGAGAAAGCCAAGGAGCTGTCATCTCTAGTCAGAGACCTCCTGAAGCCAAAACAGGTATCGGTGCATCACTGCACGCAAGTTCTGGGAAAAATGGTAGCTTCCTACGAAGCAATCCCATTCGGCAGGTTCCATGCAAGAACTTTTCAGTGGGACCTGTTGGACAAGTGGTCCGGATCGCATCTTCAGATGCATCGGCTGATAACCGTATCTCCAAGGACCAGGGTATCTCTGCTGTGGTGGCTGCAGAGTGCTCATCTTCAAGAGGGCCGCAGGTTCGGCATACAGGGTCCTGGTGACCATGGATGCCAGCTTTCGAGGCTGGGGGGCAGTCACACAGGGAAGAAACTTCCAAGGACTTTGGTCAAGTCAGGAGACTTCCCTACACATAAATATTCTGGAACTGAGGGCCATTTACAATGCCCTAAGTCAGGCAAGGCCCCTGCTTCAAAACCAGCCGGTACTGATCCAATCAGACAACATCACGGCAGTCGCCCATGTAAACCGACAGGGCGGCACAAGAAGCAGGATGGCGATGGCAGAAGCCACAAGGATTCTCCGATGGGCGGAAAATCACGTGTTAGCACTGTCAGCAGTGTTCATTCCGGGAGTGGACAACTGGGAAGCAGATTTCCTCAGCAGACACGACCTACACCCAGGAGAGTGGGGACTTCATCCAGAAGTCTTCCAACTGATGGTAAACCGTTGGGAAAGGCCACAGGTGGACATGATGGCGTCCCGCTTAAACAAAAAGCTAAAGAGATATTGCGCCAGGTCAAGGGACCCTCAGGCAATAGCTGTGGACGCTCTAGTGACACCGTGGGTGTACCAGTCGGTTTATGTGTTCCCTCCTCTGCCTCTCATACCAAAGGTACTGAGAATAATAAGAAGACGAGGAGTAAGAACGATACTCGTGGTTCCGGATTGGCCAAGAAGAGCTTGGTACCCAGAACTTCAAGAAATGATATCAGAGGACCCATGGCCTCTACCGCTCAAGACAGGATCTGCTACAGCAGGGGCCCTGTCTGTTCCAAGACTTACCGCGGCTACGTTTGACGGCATGGCGGTTGAACACCGGATCCTAAAGGAAAAGGGCATTCCGGAGGAAGTCATTCCTACGCTGATTAAAGCCAGGAAAGAAGTAACCGCAAACCATTATCACCGTATTTGGCGAAAATATGTTGCGTGGTGTGAGGCCAGGAAGGCCCCAACAGAGGAATTTCAGCTGGGTCGATTTCTGCACTTCCTACAGTCAGGAGTGACTATGGGCCTAAAATTGGGTTCCATTAAGGTCCAGATTTCGGCTCTGTCGATTTTCTTTCAGAAAGAACTGGCTTCACTGCCTGAAGTTCAGACTTTTGTAAAGGGAGTGCAGCATATTCAGCCCCCTTTTGTGCCTCCAGTGGCACCTTGGGATCTCAACATGGAGTTTCCTAAAATCACATTGGTTTGAGCCACTTAAAACCGTGGATCTGAAATATCTCACGTGGAAAGTGGTCATGTTGTTGGCCTTGGCTTCAGCCAGGCGTGTGTCAGAATTGGCGGCTTTGTCATGTAAAAGCCCTTATCTGATTTTCCATATGGATAGGGCAGAATTGAGGACTCGTCCCCAGTTTCTCCCTAAGGTGGTATCAGCTTTTCACTTGAACCAACCTATTGTAGTGCCTGCGGCTACTAGGGACTTGGAGGATTCCAGGTTACTGGACGTAGTAAGGGCCTTGAAAATTTATGTTTCCAGGACGGCTGGAGTCAGGAAAACTGACTCGCTTTTTATCCTGTATGCACCCAACAAGCTGGGTGCTCCTGCTTCTAAGCAGACTATCGCTCGCTGGATTTGTAGCACAATTCTGCTGGCACATTCTGCGGCTGGACTGCCGCATCCTAAATCAGTAAAAGCCCATTCCACGAGGAAAGTGGGCTCATCTTGGGCGGCTGCCCGAGGGGTCTCGGCTTTACAACTTTGCCGAGCTGCTACTTGGTCAGGGTCAAACACGTTTGCAAAATTCTACAAATTTGACACCCTGGCTGAGGAGGACCTTGAGTTCTCTCATTCGGTGCTGCAGAGTCATCCGCACTCTCCCGCCCGTTTGGGAGCTTTGGTATAATCCCCATGGTCCTTACGGAGTTCCCAGCATCCACTAGGACATCAGAGAAAATAAGATTTTACTCACCGGTAAATCTATTTCTCGTAGTCCGTAGTGGATGCTGGGCGCCCATCCCAAGTGCGGATTGTCTGCAATACTTGTATATAGTTATTGCCTAACTAAAGGGTTATTGTTGTGAGCCATCTGTTGAGAGGCTCAGTTTATAGTTCATACTGTTAGCTGGGTATAGTATCACGAGTTATACGGTGTGATTGGTGTGGCTGGTATGAGTCTTACCCGGGATTCAAAATCCTTCCTTATTGTGTCAGCTCTTCCGGGCACAGTATCCTAACTGAGGTCTGGAGGAGGGTCATAGTGGGAGGAGCCAGTGCACACCAGGAAGTCTAAAAGCTTACTTTTAGTTGTGCCCAGTCTCCTGCGGAGCCGCTATTCCCCATGGTCCTTACGGAGTTCCCAGCATCCACTACGGACTACGAGAAATAGATTTACCGGTGAGTAAAATCTTTTCTCTGACGTCCTAGTGGATGCTGGGAACTCCGTAAGGACCATGGGGTATAGCGGCTCCGCAGGAGACTGGGCACAACTAAAGAAAGCTTTAGGACTACCTGGTGTGCACTGGCTCCTCCCACTATGACCCTCCTCCAGACCTCAGTTAGAATCTTGTGCCCGGCCGAGCTGGATGCACACTATGGGCTCTCCTGAGCTCCTAGAAAGAAAGTATATTTTAGTTTTTTTATTTTACAGTGAGACCTGCTGGCAACAGGCTCACTGCAACGAGGGACTAAGGGGAGAAGAAGCGAACCTACCTGCTTGCAGCTAGCTTGAGCTTCTTAGGCTACTGGACACCATTAGCTCCAGAGGGATCGACCGCAGGACCCGTCCTTGGTGTTCGTTCCCGGAGCCGCGCCGCCGTCCCCCTTACAGAGCCAGAAGCAAGAAGATGGTCCGGAAAATCGGCGGCAGAAGACTTCAGTCTTCACCAAGGTAGCGCACAGCACTGCAGCTGTGCGCCATTGCTCCTCATGTACACCTCACACTCCAGTTTCTGATGGGTGCAGGGCGCTGGGGGGGGCGCCCTGAGGGCAATATTACACACCTTGCCTGGCAAAATAATCACAATTTATAGTCCCAGAGGCTATATATGTGATAAATACCCCTGCCAGAATCCATAAAAAAGCGGGAGAAAAGTCAGCCGAAAAAGGGGCGGGGCTATCTCCCTCAGCACACTGGCGCCATTTTCTCTTCACAGTGCAGCTGGAAGACAGCTCCCCATGCTCTCCCCTGTAGTTTTCAGGCTCAAAGTGTTAAAAAGAGAGGGGGGGCACTAAATTTAGGCGCAATATTGTGTATACAAGCAGCTATTGGGGAAAAGTCACTCAGTTATAGTGTTAATCCCTACATTATATAGCGCTCTGGTGTGTGCTGGCATACTCTCTGTCTCCCCAAAGGGCTTTGAGGGGTCCTGTCCTCAGTCAGAGCATTCCCTGTGTGTGTGTGGTGTGTCGGTACGGCTGTGTTGACATGTTTGATGAGGAGACTTATGTGGAGGCGGAGCAGATGCCGATAAGTGTGATGTCGCCCCCTGTGGGGCCGACACCAGAGTGGATGGATAGGTGGAAGGTATTAACCGACAGTGTCAACTCCTTACATAAAAGGCTGGATGACGAAACAGCTGTGGGACAGCCGGCTTCTCAGCCTGCGCCTGCCCAGGCGTCTCAAAGGCCATCAGGGGCTCAAAAACGCCCGCTCCCTCAGATGGCAGACACAGATGTCGACACGGAGTCTGACTCCAGTGTCGACGAAGTTGAGAGATATACACAATCCACTAGGAACATCCGTTGCATGATCCCGGCAATAAAAAATGTGTTACACATCTCTGACATTAACCCAAGTACCACTAAAAAAGGGTTTTATGTTTGGGGAGAAAAAGCAGGCAGTGTTTTGTTCCCCCATCAGATGAGTGAATGAAGTGTGTGAAATAACGTGGGTTCCCCCGATAAGAAACTGGTAATTTCTAAAAAGTTACTTATGGCGTACCCTTTCCCGTCAGAGGATAGGTTACGCTGGGAGATATCCCCTAGGGTGGATAAGGCGCTCACACGTTTGTCAAAGAAGGTGGCACTGCAGTCTTAGGATACGGCCACTTTGAAGGTACCTGTGGATAAAAAGCAGGAGGCTATCCTGAAATCTGTATTTACACACTCAGGTACTAGACTGAGACCTGCAGATAGTGCTGCTGCAGCGTGGTCTGTGGCCCTGTCAGACAGGGATACTATTTTGCTAACATAAGAGCATATTAAAGACGTCGTCTTACATATGAGGGATGCACAGAGGGATATTTTGCCGGCTGGCATCCAGAATTAATGCAATGTCCATTCTGCCAGGAGGGTATTAGAGACCCGGCAGTGGACAGGCGATGCTGACTTTAAAAGGCACATAGAGATTCTGCCTTATAAGGGTGAGGAATTGTTTGGGGATGGTCTCTGGGACCTCGTATCCACAGCAACAGCTGGGAAGAAAAATTTTTACCTCAGGTTTCCTCACAACCTAAGAAAGCACTGTATTATCAGGTACAGTCCTTTCGGCTTCAGAAAAGCAAGCGGGTCAAAGGCGCTTCCTTTCTGCACAGAGACATGGGAAGAGGGAAAAAGCTGCACCAGTCAGCCAGTTCCCAGGATCAAAATTCTTCCCCCGCTTCCTCTGAGTCCACCGCATGACGCGGGGGCTCCACAGGTGTAGCCAGGTGCGGCGGGGGCGAGCTTCGAGAACTTCAGCGTCCAGTGGGCTCGCTCACAGGTGGATCCCTGGGTTCTGCATGTAGTATCACAGGGATACAAGCTGGAGTTCGAGGCAACTCCCTCTCGCCGTTACCTCAAATCAGCAAGCTGTACTTCCAGCAGGTGAAAATCAAGGTACCCCTCCTTCAATAAGGCCGGGGTTACTATTCCACAATGTTATGGTACCGAAACCAGACGGTTCGGTGAAACCCATTCTAAAATTGAAATCCTTGAACACTTATATACGAAGGTTCAAATTAAAAATGAAATCGCTCAGGGCGGTTATTGCAAACCTGGACGAGGGAGATTATATGGTATCTCGGGACATCAAGGATGCTTACCTGCATGTCCCCATTTACCATCCTCACCAGGAGTACCTCAGTTTTGTGGTACAGGTTTGTCATTACCAATTCCAGACGTTGCCGTTCGGTCTGTCCACGGCACCGAGAGTATTTGCCAAGGTAATGACAGAAATGATGATACTCCTTCGAAAAAAGGGAGTTTTTAAGTATCCCGTACTTGGTTGATCTCCTGAAAAAGGCGAGGTCCAAGGAGCAGTTATTGGTCGGGGTAGCACTATCTCGGGAAGTGCTACAACAGCACAGCTGATTCCTACGACACGTCTACTGTTCCTGGGGATGGTTCTGGACACAGACCAGAAAAAAGTGTTTCTCCCGGAGGAGAAAGCTGAGGAGCTGTCATCTCTAGTCAGAGGCCTCCTGAAACCAAAACAGGTGTCGGTGCATCACTGCACGCGAATCCTGGGAAAAATGGTAGCTTCCTACGAAGCAATGCCATTTGGCAGGTTCCATGCAAGAGCTTTTCAGTGGGACCTGTTGGACAAGTGGTCCGGATCGCATCTTCAGATGCATCGGCTGATAACCCTGTCTCCAAGGACCAGGGTATCTCTGCCGTGGTGGCTGCAGGGTGCTCATCTTCGAGAGGGCCGCAGATTCGGCATACAGGACTGGGTTCTGGTGACCACGGATGCCAGCCTTCGAGGCTGGGGGGCAGTCACACAGGGAAAAAACTTCCAGGGACTATGGTCAAATCAGGAGATTTCCCTACACATAAACATTCTGGAACTGAGGGTCATTTACAATGCCCTAAGTCAAGTAAAACCCCTGCTTCAAAACCAGCCGGTTCTGATTCAGTCAGATAACATCACGGCGGTCGCCCATGTGAACCAACAGGGCGGCACAAGAAGCAGGATGGCGATGGCAGAAGCCACAAGGATTCTCCGATGGGCGGAAAATCATGTGTCAGCACTGTCAGCAGTGTTCATTCCCGGAGTGGACAACTGGGAAGCAGATTTTCTCAGCAGACATGACCTTCACCCGGGAGAGTGGGGACTTCATCCAGAAGTCTTCCAAATGATTGTACACCATTGGGAAAGGCCACAGGTGGACATGATGGCGTCCCGCCTCAACAAAAAGCTAAAAAGATATTGCGCCAGGTCAAGGGACCGTCAGGCGATAGCTGTGGACGCTCTGGTAACACCGTGGGTGTACCAGTCGGTGTATGGGTTCCCTCCTCTGCCTCTCATACCCAAGGTACTGAGAATAATAAGAAGGAGAGGAGTAAGAACTATACTCGTGGTTCCGGATTGGCCAAGAAGAGCTTGGTACCCAGAACTTCAAGAAATGATCTCAGAGGACCCATGGCCTCTGCCGCTCAAACAGGACCTGCTGCAGCAAGGGCCCTGTCTGTTCCAAGACTTACCGCGGCTGCGTTTGACGGCATGGCGGTTGAACACCGGATCCTAAAGGGAAAAGGCATTCCGGAGGAACTCATTCCTACGCTGATTAAGGCTAGGAAAGATGTGACCGCAAAACATTATCACCGCATATGGCAAAAATATGTTGCTTGGTGTGAGGCCAGGAAGGCCCCAACAGAGGAATTTCAACTGGGTCGATTTCTGCACTTCCTACAGTCAGGAGTGACTATGGGCCTAAAATTGGCTTCCATTAAGGTCCAGATTTCAGCTCTGTACATTTTCTTCCAAAAAGAACTGGCTTCACTGCCTGAAGTTCAGACTTTTGTTAAGGGAGTGCTGCATATTCAGCCTCTTTTTGTGCCTCCAGTGGCACCTTGGGATCTCAACGTGGTGTTGAATTTCCTAAAGTCACATTGGTTTGAGCCACTTAAAACCGCGGATCTAAAATATCTCACGAGGAAAGTGGTCATGTTTTTGGCCTTGGCTTCGGCCAGGCGTGTGTCAGAATTGACGGCTTTGTCATGTAAAAGCCCTTATCTGATTTTCCATATGGATAGGGCAGAATTGAGGACTCGTCCCCAGTTTCTCCCTAAGGTGGTATCAGCGTTTCACTTGAACCAACCTATCGTAGTGCCTGCGGCTACTAGGGACTTGGAGGATTCCAAGTTACTTGACGAAGTCAGGGCCTTGAAAATTTATGTTTCCAGGACGGCTGCAGTCAGGAAAACTGACTCGCTATTTATCATGTATGCACCCAACAAGCTGGGTGCTCCTGCTTCTAAGCAGACTATTGCTCGCTGGATTTGTAGCACAATTCAGCTTGCGCATTCTGCGGCTGGACTGCCGCATCCTAAATCTGTAAAAGCCATTCCACAAGGAAGGGGGGCTCTTCTTGGGCGGCTGATCGAGGGGTCTCGGCTTTACAACTTTGCCAAGCTGCTACTCGGTCAGGGTCAAACACGTTTGCAAAATTCTACAAAATTGATACCCTGGCTGAGGAGGACCTTGAGTTCTCTCATTCGGTGCTGCAGAGTCATCCGCACTCTCCCGCCCGTTTGGGAGCTTTGGTATAATCCCCATGGTCCTTACGGAGTTCCCAGCATCCACTAGGACGTCAGAGAAAATAAGATTTTACTCACCGGTAAATCTATTTCTTTTTCATCCACTTGGGGTCACTGGAGTACTCTTGGGATATGGACGGCTTCCACCGGAAGAAGGCACTGAATAAATTAATTTTTGAGACTACTCCTCCCCTCCATATCCTGCAGCACTTCAGTGTTTTTTCTGTGCTCGACACAGTTAGAAGGCATAGTGGAGCTCATCCACAAAGTATTGGAATTTTTTTCTAAGTTTTTTTTTCTTCAATTTCCACGTCCTTTCCCCCCTTCTAACAGGCGTGGGTCAGGGACAGTGGAAGCGGCTGAGTAGCCGTGAGTGTCGGACCTCTCTGTAAAGAGCTCCCTCACTCCACTTGCAGGCTGCCTGCAGGAAAGCTGGACGGAGCTTGGATGAAGGCCCCGTCATAGACTTTTGTCACGGTCCAGGTATGTTGGGTTGGGGCGGTCAGCGCTTGCTGCCGCTCCACTGTTGGGGATTGTTGGGTACTCACCGCTGCCCGGAGCGCGTGTACATGGGCCGCTTCACGGTCCATGCGGCGCGCTCTCACTCTCCGGCTCCCAGCATCCTAAAAGACCGCTGCTCCCTGCGCAGCAGCAGCGCTGCTTGGCTACACAGACACGCCGTTATGCTGTGTGTGGCGGGCGGGAGCACGTGTGCATGGGCCGCTCCACGGCTCCATGCAGCACGCTCTCTGCTTCCGCCATCCGCCCGCAGCAGCCGAGGAGTTCCGTTGTCCGGGGTCTACAGTCAGGCCGCTCACACGGCCCTTTGCAAAACTTCCACAGGCCCAGACCCGGTGCTGTACACGGAGGTCGTGGGAGTGGGGGGGGGGAGACTTTAACAGTATTTGGCAGTGCAAGAAATGCTTAATATGTTTAAATGTTCTCCTGTCTGTTCCAGGTTTCCTATTTTTACATCTCGGCTAAGAGTGGTACTAGAGGAATTTTGGGGTCAGTTTTCGTATTTCTGGCAGGCACTGCACTTGCCTAGATATATACCAGGAACTTTGGTGTTATTACTGAGTCGTGCAGTCTGTCTGTGTGGAGTTTGTATTGTCTGTCTTCATAATGAGTAAGACACCAGCAAAATCTAAGAAACATTTGTCATGTCATGTCTGTAAGAGTGTGTTGCCTGATGGATCCACCACATGTACAGCATGTGTTGTTAATACAGCCATAAATACGATTTCCATTCCAGAAGTAAAGGCATCTCAGGACCCGCCATGGGCTTTACTTGCAGATGTATTAGTTGGTTTACAATCAGAACTGGCCGCCTCTCGTGAAGAAAGAGAGGCGGCAAGATCTGAGTTTAAGATGAGACCATTTGAGTTACCTGGGGAGTCTCAAACTGGTCATAAGTCCACCTTGAGTGGAAAAGATAAGTTTCCTTTTCCTACTAATTTTCCTGTCTCTGGGATACTAGACCTCACTGAACAGGAGTACGAGGAGGGCGAAATAGAACAACAGTCAGAAGGTGACGACTTTGACAGCCCAGGTATTGACAATCTCATCAGAGCAGTTCGTCAGTCGCTGGAGTTTACGGAAACTGAGGAGCCACTGACGAATGATGAGGTAGTCTTTACTAAACGACAGAGATCTCCGATGTGTTTCCCTATCTCGGAATCTCTTAATAAAATGTTACTGGAGTCACGGAAAAATCCGGACAAACGGTTTTCTATTCCTCGTAGATTTAAATCGAGTTACCCGTTTCCAGAGGCCATGACAGCTACATGGGAGAACCCACCTTTGGTGGATTCATCCGTATCTAAACTTACGAGGAAGTTAACCATACCAGTCCCAACTGCTACTACGCTTAAAGACCCTGCAGATCGTAAAATAGAGGCTATGCTAAGGTCCATGTACACAGCAACTGGAGTGCTGTTAAGACCTGGGTTGGTTGGCATTTGGGTTACTAAAGCTTTAATGGTATGGATAAAAGAGCTCAAGTCGGCTCTGCAAGATGATCATCTTATACTTCTCGCGGATCAAATCTGGGAAGCTGCTGAATATCTATGTACAGCTTCTACTGACGTCTGTCAGCTTACTTCTCGCCTGTCCTCATCGCTAGTCACAGTACGACGAGCACTTTGGCTGCGTTCGTGGCAGGCGGAGACGGAGGTTAAAAAAGGTATAGAGGCATTGCCTTATGATGGCGAGAAACTTTTTGGTCCTGAATTGGACAAATGGATTTCTGAGGCTACTGGAGGGAAGTCTGTTTTTCTTCCATCGCCTACAACTATACCTAAACGGAAATATTCTGGTCCGGCGTTCAAATCCTTTAGAACTCAGCCCTTTCGTGGGCAGGGAGGAGCAGTCACGCCGGGCAGAAGAGGTCGGGGACGTAGTGCCCGACAATCCAATGCACGTCGTCAAGACACCAAGACCACTAACAAACCAGTGGCATGACGGGCTCCCAGCCCATCTCGGATCTCCAATTGTGGGAGCACGCCTTCAGAGCTTTCAGGGGGCGTGGCTGCAGACGTCCACAGATGGGTGGATCCGCAATTTAGTATTAGAGGGTTACAAAATAGAGTTCGATTATCTTCCGACAGGAAGATTTTTCACGACAGGACTGCCTGTGTCGGACGACAAGAAAGCAGTTCTGCAGGTTGCCATTCAGTCTCTGCTGAATGCTGCAGTGATAATTCCGGTCCCTGTGCAGGAACAGGGGCAGGGTTATTATTCCAGTCTGTTTCTGGTACCAAAACCAGATGGCTCAGTCAGGCCAATATTGAACCTAAAAGGTCTCAATCATTACGTCACTTACCACAGATTCAAGATGGAATCTCTCAGGTCAGTAATTGCAGGGTTAGAGCCACAGGAATTCATGATTGCACTAGATCTCAAGGATGCATATTTGCACATTCCGATTTGGCCACCTCACCAGAGTTTCTTAAGGTTTGCGATAAGACGAGACCATTACCAATTTCAGGCTCTACCGTTTGGCCTCTCATCAGCGCCTCGGGTATTCACCAAGGTAATGTCCGTGATGACAGCTCATCTCAGGTCCCTAGGGGTAATAATTGTTCCGTATTTAGACGATCTACTCATAAAGGCTCCGTCTCAACAATTGCTTCTCCAACATGCCTTACTAACGTACAATGTACTAGTTCAGCACGGGTGGATAGTCAGTTTAAAGAAATCACATCTAATTCCGTGTCAACGACTTCAATTCCTAGGGATGATTCTCGATACAGTAAAACAAAGGGTTTACCTGCCACAACAGAAAGTACAGGGCATTCGTCATCTGGTGCAATTAGTGCTCAAGCCACGCACAGTCTCAGTACATTTGTGCATTCGCCTTCTAGGCACAATGGTGGCGGCTTTCGAAGCACTTCAGTTCGGAAGATTTCACTCACGTCCGTTTCAACTGGAGGTGTTAGCACAGTGGTCGGGATCACATCTGCAGCTGCACCACAGGGTGAGGTTGTCACCACAAGTCAGGGTGTCTCTTCTCTGGTGGTTAAAAATACACAATCTATCTGCAGGGAGACGATTCGGCGTCGCGAATTGGATAATTCTGACAACAGACGCAAGTCTCAGAGGTTGGGGAGCTGTAGTTCAGAGTTATCGGCTCCAGGGCCTCTGGGCGGATCACGAAAGATCGCTATCCATAAATGTTCTGGAACTCAGGGCGATTTACAATGCTCTAAGACAAGCGGTGTACATGTTTCGTTTTCAGACTGTTCAGGTGCAGTCAGACAACGCGACGGCAGTCGCATATATAAACAAACAAGGAGGAACGAGAAGCCGCATGGCTATGCGGGAAGTAGCTCGGATCCTCAGATGGGCCGAATATCACCAGGTGATATTATCGGCAGTGTTCATTCCTGGAGTGGACAACTGGGAGGCAGATTTTCTCAGTCGTCGGGATTTTCATCCAGGAGAGTGGGCATTGAATCCAGAAGTATTTCAGATGTTGATCCAGAAGTGGGGTTACCCTCAGGTGGATCTAATGGCATCCCGCCACAATCATCAGGTGTCAAGATATGTGTCCAGAACAAGAGATCCAGGGGCAGTGGCGGTGGATGCTCTCACAGCCACGTGGCCATACAGCCTTGTGTATCTGTTTCCACCGTTTCCGCTGCTCCCGTTGGTGCTAAAACGGATCAAGAGAGGGTTCGTCACAGTCATTCTAATAGCGCCTCATTGGCCTCGGAGGGCTTGGTTCTCGGATCTCCTCGGGTTACTCGCAGACGATCCGTGGCCACTCCCACTACGTCCGGACCTGTTACAACAGGGTCCGTTCCTTTACCCCGATTTAGCGCGGCTGCGTTTGACGGGGTGGCTGTTGAAAAGGCCATCTTAAGGAAAGAGGGCATTCCTGAGTCTGTTATACCAACCATGGTACGAGCTAGGAAGCCGGTTACGGCAGCTCATTATTATAGAATTTGGCGTACTTATATAGGTTGGTGTGAAGCTCGGAAATTTCCGACATCGTCTTTTAAATTATCCCGTCTTTTGTTATTTTTACAAATGGGGTTAGATGGAGGACTACGTCTTTCCACATTAAAGGTGCAGGTATCTGCGTTGTCAATTTATTTTCAAAGGAAATTGGCCTCGTTGCAGTCAATACATACGTTTCTACAGGGTGTAAAGAGGATACAGCCTCCTTTCATTCCACCTACAGCACCATGGGACTTGAATCTGGTTTTAGATTTCTTACAGTCCGATTACTTTGAACCCTTACAACAAGTGGATATTAAATTTCTCACTTGGAAAACGATTTTTCTTTTAGCCTTAGCTTCGGCTAAGCGTGTTTCAGATTTGGGTGCCTTGTCATGCAAGTCACCGTATTTAATTTTTCATGATGACAGAGCGGAACTTCGGACGAATCCCGCTTTTCTACCAAAGGTAGTGTCGTCTTTTCACATCAATCAACCAATAGTAGTTCCTGTGTTAACAGGAGACTCTGGAACGTTGGATGTGGTTCGCGCATTGCGTATCTATGTTTCCCGAACGTCTACTGTGCGTAAGACAGATACGTTGTTTGTTCTCTATGACGCAGCTAAGAGGGGTTGGCCAGCCTCTAAGCAGACCTTATCCAGATGGATCAAACTGACTATACGTCAGGCTTACCTTTATGCTAAGTTACAGCCACCTACTTCAGTAACAGCTCATTCCACACGTTCTGTGGGGACGTCATGGGCAGCGAGTCGTGGGGCTTCTACGACACAGCTTTGCCGTGCGGCTACTTGGTCGTCAGTGCACACGTTTGTGCGCTTTTACAAGTTTGATACGTTCGCGGCAGCAGCATCTAGCTTTGGCCGTTTAGTGTTACAGGTGCCAAACAGCTCTCCCGCCACGGAGGAGACTTTGGTACATCCCAAGAGTACTCCAGTGACCCCTAGTGGATGAAAAAGAAAATAGGATTTTGGTACCTACCAGGTAAATCCTTTTCTTTGAATCCATAGGGGGCACTGGACGCCCACCCAGAGCAGTTTACCTGTTTTAGGAGTCCAGTGGTTCTTATGGTAACACACTTTCACGACTGGTTTAAATTTAACAAGGGTTAATCAGTTATGGTGTCAACTGTTTAGTTGTCTGTTACGTTGTGTCAACTTTATTGTTGTCTGTGAGACTATATGTAATTCTCCTTTTGTCAATCTCTCTATCGATCCTGTTCGGCTCAGTAAAAAACACTGAAGTGCTGCAGGATATGGAGGGGAGGAGTAGTCTCAAAAATTAATTTATTCAGTGCCTTCTTCCGGTGGAAGCCGTCCATATCCCAAGAGTACTCCAGTGCCCCCTATGGATTCAAAGAAAAGGATTTACCTGGTAGGTACCAAAATCCTATTTTCTTGTAGTCCGTAGTGGATGCTGGGCGCCCATCCCAAGTGCGGATTGTCTGCAATACTTGTATATAGTTATTGCCTAACTAAAGGGTTATTGTTGTGAGCCATCTGTTGAGGGGCTCAGTTTATAGTTCATACTGTTAACTGGGTATAGTATCACGAGTTATACGGTGTGATTGGTGTGGCTGGTATGAGTCTTACCCGGGATTCAAAATCCTTCCTTATTGTGTCAGCTCTTCCGGGCACAGTATCCTAACTGAGGTCTGGAGGAGGGTCATAGTGGGAGGAGCCAGTGCACACCAGGTAGTCTAAAAGCTTTCTTTTAGTTGTGCCCAGTCTCCTGCGGAGCCGCTATTCCCCATGGTCCTTATGGAGTTCCCAGCATCCACTACGGACTACGAGAAATAGATTTACCGGTGAGTAAAATCTTATTTTCTCTAACGTCCTAGTGGATGCTGGGGACTCCGTAAGGACCATGGGGAATAGACGGGCTCCGCAGGAGACAGGGCACTCTAAGAGAGAATTTGGATACTGGTGTGCACTGGCTCCTCCCTCTATGTCCCTCTTCCAGACCTCAGTTAGAATCTGTGCCCGGACGAGCTGGGTGCATCTTAGTGGGCTCTCCTGAGCTTGCTATAAGAAAGTATTTTGGTAGTTTTTTTTATTTTCAGAGAGCTTCTGCTGGCAACAGATTCTCTGCTACGTGGGACTGAGGGGAGAGAGGCAGCCCTACTCTTTGCAGATAGGTCTTGCTTCTTAGGCTACTGGACACCATTAGCTCCAGAGGGATCGTACACAGGATCACACCCTTTGTCGTCCGATCCCAGAGCCGCGCCTCCGTCCCCCTCGCAGAGCCGGAAGACAGAAGCCGGTGGACAGAAGTAAGAAGACTTCAAAAACGGCGGCAGAAGACTCCAGTCTTCATATGAGGTAGCGCACAGCACTGCAGCTGTGCGCCATTGCTCCCACACTAACCCACACACTCCGGTCACTGTAGGGTGCAGGGCACAGGGGGGGGGCGCCCTGGGCAGCAATTAGGTACCTCTTGACAAAAGGAAGCATATATACAGTTAGGCACTGTATATATGTATGAGCCCCCGCGATTAATTTTACACAAAATCGCGAGACAGAAGCTCGCCCCGCTGAAGGGGCGGTGCTTCTTCCTCAGCACTCACCAGCGCCATTTTCTCTTCACAGCTCCGCTGAGAGGAAGCTCCCCAGGCTCTCTCCTGCAGAATCACGGTAGAAAGAGAGGGGGGGGGGGGTCGGGGGGCACATAAATTAGGCACAAAAACATATTATACAGCAGCTACTGGGTTAACACTAAGTTACTGTGTGATTCCTGGGACATATAGCGCTGGGGTGTGTGCTGGCATACTCTCTCTCTGTCTCTCCAAAGTGCCTTGTGGGGGAACTGTCTTCAAAAAGAGCAGCCCCTGTGTGTGTGGTGTGTCGGTACGAGTGTGTCGACATGTTTGACGAGGAAGGCTATGTGGAAACAACGGGAGCTGTTGACAGAGGTGTCTCCGTCGACGGCGCCGACACCTGATTGGATGGATATGTGGAAGGTTTTAAATGAAAATGTTATTTCCTTACATAAAAGGTTGGATAAAGCTAAAAGCTTAGGACAGTCGGGGTCACAGCCCATGCCTGATCCTATGTCGCAGAGACCGTCAGGGTCTCAAAAGCGCCCACTATCCCAAATTGTTGACACAGATACCGACACGGATTCAGAATCCAGTGTCGAGTGCGATGATGCAAAATTACAGCCTAAAATGGCTAAAGCCATCCGTTATATGATTATAGCAATAAAGGATGTGTTGCACATCACAGAGGAAACCCCAGTCCCAGACAAGAGGGTTCATATGTATGGGGGAAAAAGGCAGGTGGTGACCTTTCCCCCTTCACATGAGCTAAATGAGTTATGTGAAAAGGCTTGGGAATCTCCGGATAAGAGACTGCAGATTTCCAAGCGGATGCTTATGGCGTATCCTTTCCCGCCAACGGACAGGTTACGCTGGAAATCCTCCCCCAGGGTGGATAAAGCTCTGACACGCTTTTCCAAGAGGGTAGCCCTGCTGTCACAGGATACGGCCACCCTAAAAGATGCTGCAGAAAGCAAGAGGGTACCCTGAAGTCCATTTATACACATTCAGGTACCTTACTAAGGCCGGCAATTGCGTCGGCCTGGGTGTGTAGTAGTGCTGTAGCAGCATGGACGGATACCTTATCTGAGGAACTTGATACCTTGGACAAAGATACTATATTATTAACCCTGGGGCACATAAAAGACGCTGTCCTATATATGAGAGATGCTCAAAGAGACATTAGCATTCTGGGCTCTAGAATCCCTCACAACCTAAGAAAGCACCGTATTACCAAATGCAGTCCTTTCGATCACAAAAAGGCAAGAAAGTCGGAGGTGCGTCCTTTCTTGCCAGAGGCAGGGGTAGAGGAAAGAAGCTGCACAACACAGCTAGTTCCCAAGAACAGAAGTCCTCCCCGGCCTCCACTAAATCCACCGCATGACGCTGGGGCTCCACAGGCGGAGCCAGGCCTGGTGGGGGAGCGTCTCCGAAATTTCATCCACAAGTGGGTTCACTCCCAGGTGGATCCTTGGACAATAGAGATTGTGTCTCAGGGATACAAGCTGGAATTCGAGGAAAAGCCCCCTCACCGTTACCTAAAGTCGGCCCTGCCAGCTTCCCCCTTAGAGAGGGAAATAGTGTTAGCTGCAATTCAAAAATTGTATCTTCAGCAGGTGGTGGTCAAGGATCCCATCGCTCAGCAGGGGAAGGGGTATTATTCGACCATGTTTGTGGTACCGAAACCGGACGGTTCGGTCAGACCTATATTAAATTTAAAATCCCTGAACATGTACCTGAAAAGGTTCAAGTTCAAGATGGAATCGCTCAGAGCGGTCATTGCCAGCCTGGAAGGGGGGGATTTTATGGTGTCTCTGGACATAAAGGATGCATACCTACATGTCCCCATTTATCCACCTCATCAGGCGTACCTCAGATTTGTGGTACAAGATTGTCATTACCAATTTCAGACGCCGTTTGGTCTCTCCACGGCACCGAGAATATTTACCAAGGTAATGGCGGAGATGATGGTAAGCCTGCGAAAGCAAGGAGTCACAATTATCCCATACTTGGACGATCTCCTCATAAAGGCGAGGTCCAGAGAGCAGTTGCTGATCAGCCTAGCACGCTCTCAGGATGTGTTACAACAGCACGGCTGGGTTCTGAATATCCCAAAGTCGCAGTTGATCCCTACGACTCGTCTGCCCTTCCTTGGCATGATTCTGAACACAGACCAGAAGAGGGTTTATCTCCCGATGGAGAAGGCTCAGGTGCTCATGACTTTGGTCAGAGGCCTATTGAAACCAAAACAGGTGTCGGTGCATCTTTGCACGCGAGTCCTGGGAAAGATGGTGGCATCATACGAGGCCATTCAATTCGGCAGGTTCCATGCGAGGACCTTTCAATGGGATCTGTTGGACAAGTGGTCCGGATCACATCTACAGATGCATCGGCTGATCACACTATCCCCCAGGGCCAGGGTGTCGCTCCTGTGGAGGCTGCGGAGTGCTCACCTTCTAGAGGGCCGCAGATTCGGCATTCAGGACTGGGTCCTGGGGATCACGGATGCAAGCCTCCGAGTGTGGGGGGCAGTCACACAGGGAAGAAATTTCCAAGGTCTGTGGTCAAGTCAGGAGACTTGCCTCCACATCAATATCCTGGAACTAAGGGCCATATACAACGCGACAAATCGGTGCTGATTCAGTCAGACAACATCACTGCAGTGGCTCATGTAAACCGCCAAGGCGGCACAAGGAGCAGGGTGGCAATGGCGGAAGCCGCCAGAATTCTTCGCTGGGCGGAGGATCATGTGAGAGCACTGTCAGCAGTGTTCATCCCGGGAGTGGACAACTGGGAAGCAGACTTCCTCAGCAGGCACGACCTCCACCCGGGAGAGTGGGGACTTCATCAAGAAGTCTTCACGCATATTGTAAGTCGGTGGGAACTGCCACAGGTGGACATGATGGCGTCCCGCCTCAACAAAAAGCTACAGAAGTATTGCGCCAGGTCAAGAGACCCTCAGGCGATAGCTGTAGACACACTGGTGACACCGTGGGTGTTCCAGTCGGTTTATGTCTTCCCCTATTCTTCCTCTCATACCCAAGGTGTAGAGAATTATAAGAAAAAGAGGAGTGAGAACAATACTCATTGTTCCGAATTGGCCAAGAAGAACTTGGTATCCAGATCTGCAAGAGATGCTCACAGAGGACCCATGGCCTCTGCCTCTAAGACAGGACTTGTTGCAACAGGGGCCCTGTCTGTTCCAAGACTTACCGCGGCTGCGTTTGACGGCATGGCGGTTGAACGCCGGATCCTTGCAGAAAAAGGCATTCCGGAAGAGGTCATTCCTACGTTGATAAAGGCTAGGAAGGACGTAACGGCAAAACATTATCACCGTATATGGCGCAAATATGTTGCTTGGTGTGAGGCTAGGAAGGCCCCCACGGAGGAATTCCAGCTGGGCCGTTTCCTTCACTTCCTACAGTCGGGAGTGTCGTTGGGCCTGAAATTGGATTCTATTAAGGTCCAGATTTCAGCCCTGTCTATTTTCTTTCAAAAAGAACTGGCTGCGCTGCCAGAAGTTCAGACATTTGTAAAGGGAGTGCTGCATATTCAGCCCCCTTTTGTGCCCCCAGTGGCATCTTGGGATCTTAACGTGGTGTTAAGTTTCCTGAAGTCACATTGGTTTGAACCACTTAAAACCGTGGAGTTAAAATATCTCACGTGGAAGGTGGTCATGCTATTAGCCTTGGCCTCGGCGAGGCGTGTGTCAGAATTGGCGGCTTTGTCATGTAAAAGCCCCTATCTGGTTTTTCATATGGATAGAGCGGAATTGAGGACTTGTCCACAATTTCTGCCAAAGGTAGTGTCATCTTTTCATATGAACCAACCTATTGTGGTGCCTGTGGCTACTCGTGACTTGGAGGACTCCGAGTTAGTAGACATGGTCAGGGCTTTGAAGATTTATGTAGCCAGAACGGCTAGGGTCAGGAAAACTGAGTCGCTGTTTATCCTGTATGCACCCAACAAGCTGGGTGCTCCTGCTTCAAAGCAAACCATTGCTCGCTGGATGTGTAACACGATTCAGCAGGCTCATTCTGCGGCAGGATTGCCGCGGCCAAAATCAGTAAAGGCCCATTCCACAAGGAAGGTGGGCTCTTCTTGGGCGGCTGCCCAAGGGGTCTCGGCATCACAGCTTTGCAGAGCAGCTACTTGGTCAGGTTCAAACACTTTTGCAAAGTTCTACAAGTTTGATACCCTGGCTGAGGAGGACCTTGAGTTTGCTCAATCGGTGCTGCAGAGTCATCCGCACTCTCCCGCCCGTTTGGAGGCTTTGGTATAATCCCCATGGTCCTTACGGAGTCCCCAGCATCCACTAGGACGTTAGAGAAAATAAGATTTTACTTACCGGTAAATCTATTTCTCGTAGTCCGTAGTGGATGCTGGGCGCCCGTCCCAAGTGCGGACTTCTTCTGCAATACTTGTATATAGTTATTGCTTACATAAGGGTTATGTTATAGTTGCATCAGGGTTGATCTGATGCTCCGTTGTTGTTGTTTATACTGTTAACTGGGTAAGTTTATCACAAGCGATACGGTATGATTAGTGTGGCTGGATGAGTCTTGCCCTGGATTCCAAAATCCTTTCCTTGTACTGTCAGCTCTTCCGGGCACAGTTTCCTTAACTGAGGTCTGGAGGAGGGACATAGAGGGAGGAGCCAGTGCACACCAGTATCCAAATTCTTTCTTAGAGTGCCCTGTCTCCTGCGGAGCCCGTCTATTCCCCATGGTCCTTACGGAGTCCCCAGCATCCACTACGGACTACGAGAAATAGATTTACCGGTAAGTAAAATCTTATTATATATATATTCTTCGTCCTAGAGGATGCTGGGGACTCCAAAAGGACCATGGGGTATAGACTGGATCCGCAGGAGACATAGGTATTTTAAGACTTTAAATGGGTGTGAACTGGCTCCTCCCTCTATGCCCCTCCTCCAGACCTCAGATTCTGTGCCCAGAGAGACAGGACACACACTAGGGGAGCTCGACAGAGTTTCTCTAGAAAATACTTTTGTTAGGTTTATTATTTTCAGGGAGGCCTGCTGGCTACAGACTCCCTGCATCGTGGGAGTGAGGGGAGAGAAGCAGACCTACTTCTGTGAGTTTAAAGGCTCTGCTTCTTAGGCTACTGGACACCATTAGCTCCAGAGCGTCTGATCACTTGGTAGTTTCCTAGCTGCTCGTTTCCAGAGCCGCGCCGCCGTCCCCCTCACAGAGCCTGAAGAGAGAAGCCGGGTGAGTAGCATAAGCAAGAAGACTTCAGAGGCGGCAGAAGACTTCAGATCTTCGGAGGTAACGCGCAGAGGTCGCGCTGCGCGCCATTGCTCCCATACACCAATGACACTATATGGGTGCAGGGCGCGGGGGGGCGCCCTGGGCAGCAATTAAACCTCATTTTTGGGCACTGGCATGACAGTATACAGTGCAGAGGCACTGTATACAGACCCCCGCTAGTATAAATACAGAAGCGCGCCATGTGGGGGCGGGGCTTCGTCCTCCAGCTCTAATCATCGCCTTTTTCTCTCCACAGCAAGCTGCAGAGACGCTGGTCCTGGCCCTTCACTTCTGTATCAAGTAACAGGGTGCAAAAGCAGGGTGGGGGGGGGGGGGGCACAGCATATTTGGTGTTGTACTGATTTACTTATAAAAGCGCTGCTAGGTCTGGGGTTTGCAAATTCTTTCGGACCGGGTACGGCGCTGGGTGTGAGCTGGCAAACTCCCTTTCTGTCTCTATGAGGGCCTTACTGTGGGTCTGTCCCCTATAGCTCAGTGTGATTGTGGGTGTCGGTACTCGTGTGTCGACATGTCTGAGGCTGGATGCTCTTCCCAGGAGGAAGCTGGTGTGGGGGCAGAACAGATTGTGGGAGTGACTCCATCGGCACCGCCGACTGCTGATTGGGTGGATATGTGGAATGTTTTAAATACAAGTGTGGCTTTGTTGCATAAGAGATTAGACAATTCTGAGTCTCAGAACCAAGCATGGAGACAATCCAAGGGAGATGTTTTGTCACAAACTCAAACTTCAGGGTCACAGAAGCGTAAGTTTACCCAGATAGCAGATACAGATAGCGACACGGATTCGGACTCCAGTGTCGACTATAATGATGCCAAGTTGAATCCGAAACTACTGAGTACTTGTGGCGATAAAGGACGTGTTACATATCACAGAGGACCCCGCTGTCCCTGAGACAAGGGTCTGTATGTTTAAAGGAAAGAAACCTGAGGTAACGTTTCCTCCCTCTCATGAACTTAATGCTCTTTTTGAAATGGCTTGGGAAGCTCCTGACAAAAAGTGGCTGATTCCCAGGAGAATTTCTATGGCATATCCGTTTCCCTCTGAGGATAGGTTAAAGTGTCAACTCCCACGGTGGACAAAGCTCTAGCGCGATTGTCCAAGAAAGTGGCGCTACCGTCCCCTGACATGGCAGCCCTTAAAGATCCTGCAGATCGTAAACAGGAATCTACCTTGAAATCTATTTATGTCACTACGGGTACAATGCTCAGGCCGGCCGTAGCATCGGCATGGGTGAGTAGCGCGATTGAAAAATGGGCAGATAGCTTGTCATCTGACATAGACTCCCTGGATAGGGATAGCGTGCTTTTGACGCTGGGTCATATCATGACGCTGCAGTCTATCTAAGGGAGGCTGCGAGAGATATTGGCCTCTTGGGATCAAGGGCCAATGCCATGGCAATCTCGGCTAGGAGGGCGTTGTGGACTCATCAATGGAATGGTGATGCTGATTCTAAAAAGGCTATGGAGGCTCTGCCATATAAAGGTGGAGTTTTGTTTTGGGGGGGGCCTCGCGGACCTGGTTTCTACAGCTACTGCGGGTAAGTCTTCTTTTCTGCCCTTTGTCCCTCCACAACAAAAGAAAACTCCTCACTATCAGATGCCGTCCTTTTGGTCTAATAAATTCAAAAGAGGACGAGGGTCCTCCTTCCTTGCTGCTAGAGGTAAGGGAAGGGGAAAGAGATCGCCGGCTGTGGCAAGCTCCCAGGAGCAGAAGTCTTCCCCGGCTTCTGCTAAGTCCACCGCATGACGCTGGGGCTCCCCTGAGGGAGTCCGCACCGGTGGGGGCGCGTCTTCAGCTCTTCAGTCAGGTCTGGGATCACTCGGACCTGGATCCTTGGGTGCTAGAAATTGTGACCCAAGGATACAAACTGGAGTTTCAAGACGTACCGACACACCGATTTTTCAAATCGGCCTTGCCAGCTTCTCTTCCGAAAAAGGGAGGTAGTGTGTGCTGCAATACACAAGCTGTGTCAGCAGCAAGTCGTTGTCGCTGTTCCCCCTTTACAACGGGGGGAAGGGTTTTACTCAAGCCTGTTCGTGGTCCCGAAGCCGGATGGCTCGGTCAGACTGATTCTGAACTTAAAATCCCTCAATCTGTTTTTAAAAAGATTCAAATTCGGGGGCGTGGCTAGGCTACTGAAGGAGAAGGAAGTGCAGCCTGAGAGCTCCTGCAAAGCACCTTGATAAAAGACCTTTTTATAATACTTGGGCTAATCCCACCCACTCCTAATCATCTCCCTTACCGCACTTAGGCCGGCTTGGATTGTCCTGGGGGGACCCCGCGGAATCGGGGAGTGCTTTTTAGCACTCCTGCGGGTTGCGGCCCTCCCCCCAGACTGAAGCCGGGGCCTGGAGTAAACGCGGGTCCCGACTTATATTCCCGGAGCCGCGCTGATACCCGGATACCCTCCCCAGTGACCTTGGAACCCTGAGTGGGGCCTGCTGATCGCCCACCTTGCTCCGGTTGCCTCCGTGGACGCCCGGTGCTGTCGGCCTCTGGAGCTCCGGACGGCGGGGTCCGCGACGGGAGCGGCCGCCATCTTGCTGGGACCCTGCCTGGGGCCTGAGACGGGAGACGGAGGCACGCGTCACCTGACCCGGCGCTCTCTTCATCAGCGCCACAGCTCCCGGCGGCCAAGACACCCGCGGCGGGTCCCTGGTGAACTGGGACGGGAGCCGACGGCGAGGAGGTAGGAGGTGCCCTCTCTGGCCTCTCTTGGACCCGGCTTGTGCCCCTGCGACTGCCCCTTTTATACTCTCACAGGGGCTCTCCGTTCCCCTGCACACGCATCCCAGTCCTCATATCACCGCGCTCAGGCATAGGTGGGAGGGAGCCGCGGAATCGGGAGGAGGCCTAGGCCAAATCTGCGGGTTGCGGCTCTCTCGCCTTGCAGGAGCCGGGGACTAAATTTTAGCACTACTCCCGGACGGGAAGAGGTTGCCCCCCCTTCTTTTACTGGCACATGCGCCTGTGCTCCCCTCTTTGTGCCCCTTCACCAACTGGGCCCCTCTGCGCTATCGCAGCTTGTAAGAACGAAACAATTGAGGCCCCCGGATGGAGGTGCTCCATAGAAGCGGCCACCCTGATACTCCACGGACAGGGGAGGGGCCTGACGCCACACGCTTGTGGATCATTTGAAATTTGGGATACCCTCCTAAACTTCTGGCCTGGAGTTTCCCCGCTGACCCCCACAGTCCCAGGATCGGGAGACGGCCGCTCAGATGCTCGCGACCTTTAAACTGGGTCATGTAAGGTTCGGCCGCGTTGTGGATTATGTGACCCCCGTCCTCCGACTAGCCGCTGCGACCTCTTGCGGACCACCTGCCGCCTTGACTCCCCTATTGCCTCCTGAGGACCCCCCCCAAAGCCGCGACTTATTTGAAGAGCCTAATTGAGGCACATTACATGACCTGCCTCCCTTGCTGCTCCGCGGTAACCATCTTCCTAACAGCCGCAGGCGCCGGCGCTGCCTCCCCACCGGGGCTATGTGAACACCAACAGCGGAACATGACCCACCGTGTTATATATGTTGCCATGCTGCTGACTCCAGCGCTTACAGGAGTCACCTGACATATATTAGGCTATAATATGGCCTAGCCACGCAGAGGGGATAACGGGTTATACTTCTGATTGGGATATGTCCTAATGTTTTCTTCCTCGGGGCACTGTACTGGACTCTGTTCTCTTCACTTAGACAAATGACAAGACGGCGCCGCTCTGGTAACGCATCAAAAGCTAAATCCGCAACCACACGAGCTGCAGCCTTTCATACTCTATTTGGCACCCCTGTTCCTGACCCCACCACCTCCACGCCTCTCCCTGACTCCTTGCCGTCAACCATAATGGAGGATGCTGGGGCCCCGCCCTCTCCAAAACACTGCCAAGCTGGGCCTGCCAGTAAAGACTCTGCCGATATGGCGGCAGTCCTCATACAGCTACGCTCTCTCCCGACTCGCCAAGACATTCAACAAGATTTATCCAATATGGAAAAAAGAATTCATGATTCCTTACAAGCGAGTCTCTCCACCATCCAATCTGATCTCACGCAAGTAGCAAACAGAGTGGTCGACCTGGGAAGATCACAGAGATGAAACGGACTCAAAGCTCGCTGACCTCCACGATCTTGTATCTCGATACTCACGTACCACCACTAAAATGAGACGTAGACTGGATGATATAGATAACAGAGGTAGGCGGAACAACTTGAGGGTCAAAAGTCTACCCGAAGATGTGCAGCCCCAGGACCTGGTGGCGACACTGACTACAATATTCAAAAGCCTTCTTGGTGCCGATCCCAGCTCCCAAATAGTGTTTGACAGAGCACATCGGGCACTACGGTCGAGGGGAGCACCCACGGAATGGCCTAGAGATGTCATCTGCCGGCTGCACTACTTTCAGGTGAAAGAGACTATCCTACAGAAGTCCAGACAGGCCTCGACCATAGATTTTAATGGCCACCGCATACAGATTTTCCAGGACCTCTCCTGGGTGACCCTACAGCAAAGGCGTCTTCTCCACCCCCTCACGGAAGCTCTTCGGAAGAAGGATATCAGATTCCGCTGGGGCTTTCCTTTTAGCGTCCAAGTCACCCGTGATGGGAACCGATATGTTCTTGAAGACTATGATGGTGTCCCATCATTCTGCACCGCACTGGGTCTACCGTTAATCTCACTGCCGAATTGGACGGACCCCCTGCAGCTTCCCACTACGGCACTACCCCGCAGGGAACCTTGGTAAAGAGTGGGCACCTCCAGACGATGCAATCGGACTGGCAAACCTGATGAAACATCGGAAATTTCTTGACTGCGTCAGCCATCCTAAATTGTGATATCCTTTTTCTTGGTTACCTCACTGAATGCTCACATTGATCTTTTTACTGGTTGTTTAATGTATGAGCTTTAATCGCCTTGAGAATGCCTGCTACTCTCTTAATGTTAGAAGTAATTTACGTAACTAACCTGGGAGGTTTCTTGTGGGCTGTGTGGGATTAGGTGGCGAGGTGGGAGGAGGTGATTGATCGGTTTCCTTCCACCCATTTCCTTCCTAACCAGGATGTATCCCTTTAGATTATCACTTTACTTACTTACCTAAACTTGTTGAGCCCGGTATCACCCTTTGGACCCCCCTCTCTGCTGTACATTTTTTAGACCATGGGATGCGTAATTTATACCCATGGCTATCAATGCAGAGACTGCTACTATATGTTGTTGTCTATGTTTCTTTTTAGGTTTTTCCCTTTCTTTTTCTATGTTAAAATACCTATGTCTTCCTTTCTTTACTCATGTGTCCACCCACCTACCCCCCCCCCCCCCCCTCCCGTGCCACTACCAATTTCAGGTTATTTATGGTGCGGCGCTGTGTCAGAGTCGTAATCGAGGTATATCATTCAGTCAGTTGATCCCTGCTTTCTTTTCTATATGGCTGGCTTAAAAATTGTTTCATACAATGTGAAAGGTTTAAATATCCCCGAAAAGAGATCAGGCCTACTACACACCTTACATACTGATAATGTGGAGGTTGTTTTCTTGCAGGAAACACATTTCAAGCAGGGGGCCTCCCCCGGTCTTCGCTCTCGTCATTTTCCCAATGGCTACTTTAACGATTATTCTGGAGCGAAGGCTAGGGGTGTTGCCATTCTTTTTGCCAAGCATCTGAAACTGCTGGATGTCTCAAACGTTGATAGGTGATGGGAGGGGGATTCTGGTTAGAGCTTCCATAGCCCATCAGACATTTATCTTTGTAAACCTCTACCTTCCTAACCAAGGCCAAACTCGGTTTCTTAGAGAATCATTAGAACTAATCGAGCAAAACCTGATGGGTACTTTGGTAGTGGGAGGAGATCTTAATTGGGTCCTTGAACCCCGCTTGGATTCCTCCTCTGGGTCTCCACGGAATACTCTTAGAGAGTCCAGACGATTTAGAGCTGTTTTACATGATTTTCAACTGGTTGACGCTTGGCGTCTTCTGCACCCTTCGGATAGGGATTTTACCTTTTACTCACCCCCACATAACTCATATTCTCGAATAGATTGCCTCTGCGTGAGCCATGCCCATCTGGATCTATTGGTTGATGCAACTATCGGCCAAATAACAATATCAGACCATGCCCCGATTACGCTCACACTTTCTCTCCGTCACCCTCCCCCCAAACACTGGCGCTGGCGGTTCAATGAACAACTCCTTCGGGATCCTGTTTGCCGAGCCCAAATTGAGACAGCAATAGACGACTACATCTCTTTTAATGCGACTGGTGATGTATCCCCGGTTACATTGTGGGAGGCACATAAATGTGTGATTAGAGGCCAGTGCATACAACTAGGCTCACGTCTGAAAAAACAGAAGGTTGAGTGTAGAAACGCCTTATTAGAGAAAAGAAAAAAACTGGAACTGACTCATAAGTCCACGTTGGCGTCGGATACTTTTGCCGAACTCCAAACAGCGAGGCAAGCCCTTAATACTTTACTCAGCGACAGTACTCGCAGGGCGTTCCGTAAATGTCGACATAAATATCATAGCTGGGGAAATAAACCCGGTAAACTTCTGGCACGTGCTCTTAGAGCTCAGAGATCTTTGACGTACATACCTAAACTCACGGGCGCTGACGGGGTATCCCGGGCCTCTGATACAGAGATAGCGGAGATTTTCCATAATTATTACTCAGCCTTATACAACCTGACCTCTAGGCGGACGACAACTGCACGCACAGATCACAAACACAACATACAGAAATTTTTAGATGAAATCACTTTCCCGACTCTTCCAACGGACATTGCTCGGGCCCTAGATGACCTCTTTACTAGAGAAGAACTGCTGGCTGCCCTAAAGTCGTCTCCCAACGGTAAAAGCCCAGGGCCGGATGGTTTCCCAGTCACATATTATAAGGCCTTTCAGGATAAACTCGGCCCCCTTCTCCTGCAGGCCTGCAATGCCATATCATCAGTGGCTCCTTTTTCGAACCAGTCCTTGAGCGCCCATATTACTGTCATCCCAAAGGACTCTAAAGACCCGACACTCCCTTCCAGCTATAGGCCGATATCGCTATTAAATGTAGATGTTAAATTATTTGCAAAACTCATGGTTAATCGCCTTCGGCCATTACTGCCAGATATACTTCACCCTGATCAGGTCGGTTTTGTTATGGGCAGAGAGGCAAGGGATAATACTATTAGAGTCATTGACTTGATAGCACACGCACAGATAACTGATGCTCCTCTCATGCTCCTTTCCACAGATGCAGAAAAGGCCTTTGATCGGGTGGACTGGGATTTTATGGAGGCAGTGCTTCGGCGCTTGGGTCTGGGAGATGTTTTCCTGCAGAGGATTCTTTCATTATATAGAGCTCCGTCTGCTCGGGTTAGGGTGAATGGCGTTCTTTCCGAATCCATATCAATCTCCAACGGCACACGCCAGGGTTGCCCGCTGTCACCCTTAATCTTTGTTCTATGCATGGAGGCCCTGGCACGTGCGATCAGATGCAACCCTAACATTGCGGGCCTGCGGGTGGGCAAAACTGACCATCGTCTGGCCCTCTTTGCAGATGACTTATTGGCGGTCATAACGAATCCTTTGATTTCTCTACCCAACCTTATGAAAGAATTCACACGGTTCGGAGACATGTCGAACTTTAAAATTAATTATTCGAAATCCATGGCGATGAACGTCACGCTCCCATCTGCCACGACATCCCTCTTATCGCAGTCATTCCAATTCACATGGCAAAAATCCCATATTACATATTTAGGAATCCAAATCCCATCGGCACTCACCACTATAACTGTTATTAATCATACCCCTCTACTTCGCAAACTGAGACAGGAGATGAGGCACTGGCTCACGCAGAGGTTCTCATGGCTAGGCCGTATAAATATAGTGAAGATGAACGTTCTCCCCAGGTTGCTATGCCTTTTTCAAACCATCCCTTTGAAACTTCCCCCTCAATTTTTAGCTGAAGCGCACAAGGCGATAAGCCATTTCATTTGGGGCGGCCGGAAGCCTAGGTTCAAGCATAGCCATTTATCTAGGCTGAAATCTCAAGGCGGACAACAATTGCCTATGATTTCTGCATATTATCACGCCACATTACTGCATAGAGTTGTAGACTGGTCCCGTCCCATCCCACATAGGAAGCAGTGGGTTGACCTGGAGTCTTCTTCTACCAATCTTAACCTACAGGCAGTGCCCTCACATGTAGTGTCGGGTATTTACAAGATTCTTCAACAGGGTTCCTTTCCTACTGTCCCTTCTTTCTGTGACGCTTGGGATAAAGACTTAATGCATCGGGGAATCAAGATCCACTGGGACACACACTGCAAGGTTATGGCACAATGCTCCACCAGCCTGGACGTTGTGGAAACACAATACAAATTACTGACGAGATGGTATAGATGCCCGTCTCTTCTACATAAATTTTACCCCTCGGTTTCCCCTCTATGCTGGCGATGTAGTAGGGATACTGGTACACTGATCCACATTTGGTGGGACTGCCCGTCAATTGCCCCATTTTGGAATACGATCATGGATCTATCAACAAAGATTTTGGGAGGCCCAGTTCCACCGGGTCCGGACTTTTGGTTATTATCACATTCAGATATACCCCTTTCTCGCTACAAGAAATCCCTCCTTAAACACTTAAATAACACGGCAAGAGCTGTACTCCCGGTGCATTGGAGATCCACTAACCCACCGACATTATGGGAGTGGTTCCAACGCATTGACTTTTACATGCATATGGAGGATGTTTATTCTGCCGCCTTAGACAAATACTCAGACTATAGAGCTACCTGGCGTCCTTGGATTGACTTCAAGACCACTAAGACCTATGCGGATTATGCACCCTGAATGTACACTGATGATGGAGGTTGTTGGGGCCCCCGCACTAGCTCCTAAATGTTCTACGTTTGTGGCCTATTTACTCCCCCCCCCCCCCCATTCTCCTTCCCCCTCTCTCCCTTCTTCCCCTTGTCCTCCTCTTTGTTTGTTTGTTTCCAAATGTTCGCTGCCTCACACTTTATATAAACGATATGTTATTAAGCGATATTGTTACGGGGTTGCTTTTGATTTCAGATTCTGTAAATCCTACCGAACGTTACACAGTTTAAGATAATATATATAAATCTGTTGATTTCTCTTTTCTGCAACCATTTATTGATGTTTATAACTACAGTTGATAAGTTATGAGACTGTTGTCTACGTTCTATTTTTGATATGTATGTTGACATATTTAGAAAATGTTCTATATTACAAAATGAAAAATAAAGAATAAAAAAAGAAAAGAAAAAAAAGATTCAAATTCAAGATGGAATCTCTCCGAGCGGTGATCTCCAATCTTGAAGGGGGAGATTTTATGGTGTCAGTCGACATAAAGGATGCTTACCTACATGTCCCCATATATCCTTCTCATCAGGCGTACCTGAGGTTCGCTGTTCAGGATTGTCATTACCAGTTTCAGACGTTGCCGTTTGGTCTTTCTACGGCCCCGAGGATTTTCACCAAAGTAATGGTGGAAATGATGGTGCTCCTGCGCAAGCAAGGGGTCACAATTATCCCATACTTGGACGATCTCCTGATAAAGGCGATATCAAAGGAGCAGTTACTAAAAAACATTGCGCTCTCCCTGACTGTTCTGCAACAACATGGCTGGCTCCTAAATTTGCCAAAGTCACAGTTGATTCCGACAACACGGCTGTCGTTCTTGGGCATGATTCTGGACACTGAATTACAGAGAATTTTTCTCCCGGTGGAAAAAGCTCTGGAAATCCAGAACATGGTGAAGGAAATTCTGAAACCGGCAAGAGTGTCGATTCATCAATGCACTCGAGTGCTGGGGAAGATGGTGGCGGCTTACGAGGCCATCCCGTTCGGCAGAGTTTTTCAGTGGGACCTGTTGGACAAGTGGTCCGGGTCCCATCTACACATGCACCGGAAGATATGCCTATCTCCCAGGACCAGGGTTTCTCTCCTGTGGTGGCTCCAAAGTTCTCACCTCCTAGGGGGTCGCAGGTTCGGGATCCAAGATTGGATCCTGGTGACCACGGATGCGAGTCTCCGAGGTTGGGGAGCAGTCACGCAAGGGGAAAATTTCCAGGGAAAATGGTCGAGCCAAGAAGCTTGTCTGCACATAAACATTCTGGAATTAAGGGCCATTTACAACGGCTTTGTACAAGCGGAACATCTGCTGCGCGGCCTACCCGTCCTGATTCAGTCGGACAACATAACAGCGGTAACGCACATAAACCGCCAAGGCGGAACAAGGAGCAGAGCGGCGATGGCGGAGGCCACAAGGATTCTTCGCTGGGCGGAAATACATGCGAGCGCTCGGTCAGCGGTCTTCATTCCAGGCGTGGACAACTGGGAAGCAGACTTCCTCAGCAGACACGATCTCCATCCAGGAGAGTGGGGTCTTCATCAAGAGGTCTTTGCAGAAGTGACAAGTCGTTCCTCAAATAGACATGATGGCGTCTCGCCTCAACAAGAAGCTTCAGACGTATTGTTCCAGGTCGAGGGACCCTCAAGCAATAGCAGTGGATGCACTAGTGACACCGTGGGTGTTTCAGTCGGTCTATGTGTTCCCTCCACTTCCTCTCATCCCAAAGGTGATAAGGATCATACGAAGAACAGGGGCTCAGACGATACTCGTTATTCCAGATTGGCCACGGAGGGCCTGGTATCCGGATCTTCAGGAGTTACTCCTAGAAGATCCCTGGCTTCTTCCTCTAAGAGATGATCTATTACAGCAGGGGCGGTGCGTGTTCCAGGACTTACCGCAGTTGCCCGAAAGGGTATTCCCGGAGAGGTCATCCCCACTCTGCTGAAAGCTAGAAAGGAGGTAATGGCGAAGCATTACCACCGTATTTGGAGAAAATACGTGTCTTGATGCGAATCCAAGAAGGCTCCTACGGAGGAATTTCAGCTGGGTCGGTTTCTCCATTTTTTGCAAGCTGGTGTGGAGGCGGGCCTACAGTTAGGATCTATTAAAGTGCAGATTTTGGCCTTATCAATTTTCTTTCAAAGGGAATTGGCCTCGCTTCCAGAGGTACAGACTTTCGTGAAGGGCGTGCTGCACATCCAACCTCCATTTGTGTCCCCAGTAGCACCATGGGACCCTAACGTGGTGTTACGATTCCTTACGTCGCATTGGTTTGAACCTTTACAAAGGGTTGAGTTAAAATTTCTCACTTGAAAAGTGGTCATGCTATTGGCCTTGGCGTCTGTCGGAATTGGCGGCTTTGTCTCACAAAAGCCCCTATTTGCTTTTCCATCTGGATAGAGCGGAATTGAGGACTCATCAACAATTCCTCCCAAAGGTGGTTTCTTTGTTTCACATGAATCAACCTATTGTGGTTCCTGTGCCTTCTGAAGCCTTGGATGATTCAAAGTCTCTCGATGTGGTCAGAGCTTTGAAAATTTATGTAGCCAGAACGGCGCATATTAGGAAAACGAAGGCTCTGTTTGTCCTGTATGCTCCCAACAAGATTGGGACTCCTGCTTCTAAGCAGACTATTGCACGCTGGATTTGTAATACGATTCAGCACGCTCCTTCTACGACTGGTTTGCCGTTACCGAAATCGGTGAAAGCCCATTCCACTAGGAAGGTGGGCTCGTCTTGGGCAGCTGCCCGGGGTGTCTCGGCATTACAACTTTGCCGAGCAGCTACTTGGTCGGGTTCAAACACTTTGGCAAAATTCTACAAGTTTGATACACTGGCTGAGGAGGGCCGCGCGTTTGCTCAATCGGTGCTGCAGAGTCATCTGCACTCTCCCGCCCGGTCTGGAGCTTTGGTATATCCTTTTGGAGTCCCCAGCATCCTCTAGGACGAAGGAGAAAATAGGATTTTAATACCTACTTGTAAATCCTTTTCTCTTAGTCCGTAGAGGATGCTGGGCGCCCGTCCCAGTGCAGAAAATCTGCAGTACTTGTTCTTAGTTATTGCTTTTGTTACACAAAGGTTGTGTTTTGGTTCAATCAGCCTGTTGCTGATTTTTTGGTTCATGCTGTTAACTGGTTAGTTGAATGCCATGTTGTACGGTGTGTTGTGGTGTGAGCTGGTATAGGTCTCACCGTTAGATAACAAAAATCCTTTCCTCTAAATGTCCGTCTCCCTGGGCACAGTTCCTATAACTGAGGTCTGGAGGAGGGACATAGAGGGAGGAGCCAGTTCACACCCACTTAAAGTCTTAAAGTGCCCATGTCTTCTGCGGATCCCGTCTATACCCCATGGTCCGTTTGGAGTCCCCAGCATCCTCTACGGACTAAGAGAAAAGGATTTACCGGTAGGTATTAAAATACTATTTCATATATATATATATATATATATATATATATATAGGAAATGGCACCAAATCAATTATAAAATAAAAATATGAGGAGGAGAGATGTCTCCATGATCGCACATGGGGCAGAGGTACTAAGCCTTGGAGAGAGCTAAAGTGAACAGAGATACAGTACCAGCCAATCAGCTCCTGTCATTTTTCAAACACAGCCTGTAACATGGCATTTAGGAGCTGACTGGCTGGTACTTTATCTCCGTCCACTTTATCACTCTCCATGACATGTACTAAGCAGTGATAAAAGTGGAGAAGTGATTCAGTGGAGAAGTCACCCATGGCAACCAATCAGCTGCTCTGTATACTTTTATAGTATGCAAATTATAAATGTTAGGTCAATGCTGATTGGTTGCCATGGACAACTTCTCCACTATTTTCATTGCTTTATGAATAGACCCCTAAGTCATCTAATAAATGTGTGGTGCACCTATGTGCCATTCAACCCCCTTCTCGTGTCGCTTATGTGCCATCCAGGGCCGTAGAGAGCCACACCGGGTCCCGATAAAGAGGGCGCAGTAACCCCCTTTACTATTAAAATATGAATACAATAATATAATTGCGGGGCGGCACAATCCACCGTAGCGGGGGTGGGGGTTTGGGAGGGCAATTTTAACAAAGGCGGGGCAGGGTCGGTGACATGGGGGAGGGACCCGCCTCCGTCCCTCCTCTCCGGCCAGCGTCATCTTCCCAGTGATATTTGGGAAGATGATGCTGGCCACTAGAGAGAAAAGACTCTGGCACGGTGCCTTTTTCCATCTGTGTGCGACACCATCTTCCCGAAGATGTTACAAAGAGGATGGTGCCACTGACACCGGCAACAGTGCAGATATACTTTGGGGGGGGGGGGGGGGGGGGGATATCAGACCTGGGCCCCCTCCAGGGTAATTTGTATTCACCCCTCCTCTCGACGCCATCGAACCCCTTCTCATGCACCTGTCTGCGTTACGCCAACTGCTTTTGTGCATCACACCTCCTTATGCTGATTAGCTGCCATAAATCCCCTTTATAAGCAGCTTCCTTGAGTAATATCACCTTGGAATATTGGGGGTCATTCCGAATTGATCGCTAGCTGCCGTTCGCAGCGATGTGGCTAAAGATCGGCATTTCTGCGTATGCACCGTGTAAGAGGGCGTGGGTGCGTGTGGTGGTGCCTGCTGCCGTGCAGGTGTAGTTTCGGTACTCACCAGGCGCCGCTATCTCTCACCTTCAGGTACCGGAACCTTCAACGGACCTGGCAATCTTCAATCGGATCCGGACACGGCGATTCCCTCTCGGAGCTGACCGACAACCGAGCTGAGGAGAGAATAGTTTACCTTAAGGGGGTATCGACCCTTCTTCCACCGGAAAAGGGGATACCCCAGGGGTGACGGCGACCTTCACCGGTTGGGTGAAAGGTCATCACTGGCACAAAGCCTCAGCCACCCAGGTTTCACACACTCGCACTCTCGCGCGTAGTGTGATGAAGGGGATTCTCACGTCCGTGAGCAATCCCTTCCGGCGCTCGGGGACAGACTAGGGACAAACGTACACAGAAGCTACTCACCGTTACAAGTCTTGTACTCCGATCTTCTCCACATACAGGTCCCTGTAAGGAGGTAAAGAGAAAACAGCCGTGCAGGGCCAAGAACTACCCTAGTGTGCGTCCGCTACACTAGCTACATAAACAGAGCCCTCAAACTAGCTCGTGAGGGTGGTGCAACACAACTATGCACAAACTCTAACACAACACTTTGCCCTGCACGGTAACAACACACACATCAGAGTACAACATCAAACGGTGCTGTCCCTTTAAATCCCTACCGCTGGAAAGGGGGTAGGCGCCGCACGGCCTGCCCACCTCCTGTACACGACCTTCTATGAGGCTCAGGTCCCGTGGACCTGCCTATCTAAACACCTCAGGGTGGCCTGGGCCTAGTGCCCAGTGCCACCTTTATTCAGCTCGGGGGGGGGTGGGGGGGGGCACTTATTCACTGGGCCTAGCGCCCCCTAGCTGCACACAGGCCGGAGGCCTGACTTCACCCACGGGCCTAGCACCCGCCTAACTTGTTGCCCGTTGGGTGACCTGGGCCTAATGCCCAGGGTCACCTTAATATATCCCTAGCGGCCGCCAAACTGAACTAGGGCCTAATGCCCTCTAATGCCCCCACAGGCGTAATGCCTGGATTGTGCACAGGTTCTAGCGAAGTTTTCAGTCGCACTGGCTGCCGCAAGAAGATTGACAGGAAGAGGGCGTTTCTGGGTGGCAACTGACCGTTTTCAGGGAGTGCTTAGAAAAACGCAGGCGTGCCAGGGAAAACGCAGGCGTGGCTGGGCGAACGCTGAGCTGATGTGTGATGTCAAAGGCCGTCCTTCCATCGTTAGAATCAACACACACGAAGAGTAAGTCCGGGTCGTGGGTTTTGTTTTGCACAAAATGATTTTGCAGGCGCTCTGCTGCACAGGCGTTCGCACTTCTGCAAAACGAGAAAACACTCCTCGGTGGGCGGCGACAATGCGTTTGCACAGCTGCTAAAAACTGCTAGCGAGCGATCAATTCGGAATGACCGCCCTTGTCCTGTTGTGGATTACACTATGAGCAACAGCACAAATCATAAATTAATTTTTTCTTCCCCACACAGAGAGGATCCCGGTATTCAGGAGACTGTATATAGTATCAGACACCACAAAGAGTATTTATCCCTCCGTGCACCCCCACACAGAGTATTTATCCTCCCGTGCACCCCCACACAGAGTATTTATCCCTCCGTGCACCCCCACACAGAGTATTTATCCTCCCGTGCACCCCCACACAGAGTATTTATCCTCCCGTGCACCCCCACACAGAGTATTTATCCCCCTGTGCACCCCCCACACAGAGTATTTATCCTCCCGTGCACCCCCACACAGAGTATTTATCCCCCTGTGCACCCCCCACACAGAGTATTTATCCTCCCGTGCACCCCCACACAGAGTATTTATCCTCCTGTGCACCCCCCACACAGAATATTTATCCTCCTGTGCACCCCCCACACAGAGTATTTATCCTTCGGTGCACCCCCCTTCAGAGAGTATTTATCCTCCTGTGCACCCCCACACAGAGTATTTATCCTCCCGTGCACCCCCACACAGAGTATTTATCCCTCCGTGCACCCCGCACACAGAGTATTTATCCTCCCGTGCACCCCCACACAGAGTATTTATCCTCCTGTCCACCCCCACACAGAGTATTAATCCTCCTGTACACCCCCACACAGAGTATTTATCCCTCCGTGCACCCCCCACACAGAGTATTTATCCCTCCATGCACCCCCCACACAGAGTATTTATCCTCCCGTGCACCCCCACACAGAGTATTTATCCTCCCGTGCACCCCAACACAGAGTATTTATCCTCCCGTGCACCCCCACACAGAGTATTTATCCTCCCGTGCACCCCCACACAGTATTTATCCCTCCGTGCACCCCCACACAGAGTATTTATCCTCCCGTGCACCCCCACACAGAGTATTTATCCCTCCGTGCACCCCCCACACAGAGTATTTATCCTCCTGTGCACCCCCCACACAGAGTAGTTATCCTTCGGTGCACCCCCCTTCAGAGAGTATTTATCCTCCCGTGCACCCCCACACAGAGTATTTATCCCTCCGTGCACCCCCACACAGAGTATTTATCCTCCCGTGCACCCCCACACAGAGTATTTATCCCTCCGTGCACCCCCCACACAGAGTATTTATCCTCCCGTGCACCCCCACACAGAGTATTTATCCTCCCGTGCACCCCCACACAGAGTATTTATCCCTCCGTGCACCCCCCACACAGAGTATTTATCCTCCCGTGCACCCCCACACAGAGTATTTATCCTCCCGTGCACCCCCACACAGAGTATTTATCCTCCCGTGCACCCCCACACAGAGTATTTATCCCCCCGTGCACCCCCCATACAGAGTATTTATCCTCCCGTGCACCCCCACACAGAGTATTTATCCTCCCGTGCACCCCCACACAGAGTATTTATCCTCCTGTGCACCCCCCACACAGAATATTTATCCTCCTGTGCACCCCCCACCCAGAGTATTTATCCTTCGGTGCACCCCCCTTCAGAGAGTATTTATCCTCCTGTGCACCCCCACACAGAGTATTTATCCTCCCGTGCACCCCCACACAGAGTATTTATCCTCCCGTGCACCCCCACACAGAGTATTTATCCCTCCGTGCACCCCGCACACAGAGTATTTATCCTCCCGTGCACCCCCACACAGAGTATTTATCCTCCTGTCCACCCCCACACAGAGTATTAATCCTCCTGTACACCCCCACACAGAGTATTTATCCCTCCGTGCACCCCCCACACAGAGTATTTATCCTCCCGTGCACCCCCACACAGAGTATTTATCCCTCCATGCACCCCCCACAGAGTATTCTCCCGTGCACCCCCACACAGAGTATTTATCCCTCCGTGCACCCCCCACACAGAGTATTTATCCTCCCGTGCACCCCCACACAGAGTATTTATCCTCCCGTGCACCCCCACACAGAGTATTTATCCCTCCGTGCACCCCCACACAGAGTATTTATCCTCCCGTGCACCCCCACACAGAGTATTTATCCCTCCGTGCACCCCCCACACAGAGTATTTATCCTCCCGTGCACCCCCACACAGAGTATTTATCCTCCCGTGCACCCCCACACAGAGTATTTATCCTCCCGTGCACCCCCACACAGAGTATTTATCCCTCCGTGCACCCCCAACACAGAGTATTTATCCTCCCGTGCACCCCCACACAGAGTATTTATCCTCCCGTGCACCCCCACACAGAGTATTTATCCCTCCGTGCACCCCCCACACAGAGTATTTATCCTCCTGTGCACCCCCCACACAGAGTAGTTATCCTTCGGTGCACCCCCCTTCAGAGAGTATTTATCCTCCTGTGCACCCCCCACACAGAGTATTTATCCTCCTGTGCACCCCCACACAGAGTATTTATCCTCCTGTCCACCCCCACACAGAGTATTAATCCTCCTGTACACCCCCACACAGAGTATTAATCCTCCTGTGCACCCCCACACAGAGTATTAATCCTCCTGTGCATCCCCACACAGAGTATTTATCCTCCTGTGCACCCCCACACAGAGTATTTATCCTCCCGTGCACCCCCACACAGAGTATTTATCCTCCCGTGCACCCCCACACAGAGTATTTAGCCCTCTGTGCACCCCCCACACAGAGTATTTATCCTTCGGTGCACCCCCCTTCAGAGAGTATTTATCCTCCTGTGCACCCCCACACAGAGTATTTATCCTCCCGTCCACCCCCACACAGAGTATTTATCCTCCCGTGCACCCCCACACAGAGTATTTATCCTCCCGTGCACCCCCACACAGAGTATTTATCCTCCTGTGCACCCCCCACACAGAGTAGTTATCCTTCGGTGCACCCCCCTTCAGAGAGTATTTATCCTCCTGTGCACCCCCCACACAGAGTATTTATCCTCCTGTGCACCCCCACACAGAGTATTTATCCTCCTGTCCACCCCCACACAGAGTATTAATCCTCCTGTACACCCCCACACAGAGTATTAATCCTCCTGTGCACCCCCACACAGAGTATTAATCCTCCTGTGCACACCCACACAGAGTATTTATCCTCCTGTGCACCCCCACACAGAGTATTTATCCTCCCGTGCACCCCTACACAGAGTATTTATCCTCCCGTGCACCCCCACACAGAGTATTTAGCCCTCTGTGCACCCCCACACAGAGTATTTATCCCTCCGTGCACCCCCAACACAGAGTATTTATCCTCCCGTGCACCCCCACACAGAGTATTTATCCTCCCGTGCACCCCCACACAGAGTATTTATCCTCCCGTGCACCCCCACACAGAGTATTTATCCCCCTGTGCACCCCCCACACAGAGTATTTATCCTCCCGTGCACCCCCACACAGAGTATTTATCCCCCTGTGCACCCCCCACACAGAGTATTTATCCTCCCGTGCACCCCCACACAGAGTATTTATCCTCCTGTGCACCCCCCACACAGAATATTTATCCTCCTGTGCACCCCCCACACAGAGTATTTATCCTTCGGTGCACCCCCCTTCAGAGAGTATTTATCCTCCTGTGCACCCCCACACAGAGTATTTATCCTCCCGTGCACCCCCACACAGAGTATTTATCCCTCCGTGCACCCCGCACACAGAGTATTTATCCTCCCGTGCACCCCCACACAGAGTATTTATCCTCCTGTCCACCCCCACACAGAGTATTAATCCTCCTGTACACCCCCACACAGAGTATTTATCCCTCCGTGCACCCCCCACACAGAGTATTTATCCCTCCATGCACCCCCCACACAGAGTATTTATCCTCCCGTGCACCCCCACACAGAGTATTTATCCTCCCGTGCACCCCAACACAGAGTATTTATCCTCCCGTGCACCCCCACACAGAGTATTTATCCTCCCGTGCACCCCCACACAGTATTTATCCCTCCGTGCACCCCCACACAGAGTATTTATCCTCCCGTGCACCCCCACACAGAGTATTTATCCCTCCGTGCACCCCCCACACAGAGTATTTATCCTCCTGTGCACCCCCCACACAGAGTAGTTATCCTTCGGTGCACCCCCCTTCAGAGAGTATTTATCCTCCCGTGCACCCCCACACAGAGTATTTATCCCTCCGTGCACCCCCACACAGAGTATTTATCCTCCCGTGCACCCCCACACAGAGTATTTATCCCTCCGTGCACCCCCCACACAGAGTATTTATCCTCCCGTGCACCCCCACACAGAGTATTTATCCTCCCGTGCACCCCCACACAGAGTATTTATCCCTCCGTGCACCCCCCACACAGAGTATTTATCCTCCCGTGCACCCCCACACAGAGTATTTATCCTCCCGTGCACCCCCACACAGAGTATTTATCCTCCCGTGCACCCCCACACAGAGTATTTATCCCCCCGTGCACCCCCCATACAGAGTATTTATCCTCCCGTGCACCCCCACACAGAGTATTTATCCTCCCGTGCACCCCCACACAGAGTATTTATCCTCCTGTGCACCCCCCACACAGAATATTTATCCTCCTGTGCACCCCCCACCCAGAGTATTTATCCTTCGGTGCACCCCCCTTCAGAGAGTATTTATCCTCCTGTGCACCCCCACACAGAGTATTTATCCTCCCGTGCACCCCCACACAGAGTATTTATCCTCCCGTGCACCCCCACACAGAGTATTTATCCCTCCGTGCACCCCGCACACAGAGTATTTATCCTCCCGTGCACCCCCACACAGAGTATTTATCCTCCTGTCCACCCCCACACAGAGTATTAATCCTCCTGTACACCCCCACACAGAGTATTTATCCCTCCGTGCACCCCCCACACAGAGTATTTATCCTCCCGTGCACCCCCACACAGAGTATTTATCCCTCCATGCACCCCCCACAGAGTATTCTCCCGTGCACCCCCACACAGAGTATTTATCCCTCCGTGCACCCCCCACACAGAGTATTTATCCTCCCGTGCACCCCCACACAGAGTATTTATCCTCCCGTGCACCCCCACACAGAGTATTTATCCCTCCGTGCACCCCCACACAGAGTATTTATCCTCCCGTGCACCCCCACACAGAGTATTTATCCCTCCGTGCACCCCCCACACAGAGTATTTATCCTCCCGTGCACCCCCACACAGAGTATTTATCCTCCCGTGCACCCCCACACAGAGTATTTATCCTCCCGTGCACCCCCACACAGAGTATTTATCCCTCCGTGCACCCCCAACACAGAGTATTTATCCTCCCGTGCACCCCCACACAGAGTATTTATCCTCCCGTGCACCCCCACACAGAGTATTTATCCCTCCGTGCACCCCCCACACAGAGTATTTATCCTCCTGTGCACCCCCCACACAGAGTAGTTATCCTTCGGTGCACCCCCCTTCAGAGAGTATTTATCCTCCTGTGCACCCCCCACACAGAGTATTTATCCTCCTGTGCACCCCCACACAGAGTATTTATCCTCCTGTCCACCCCCACACAGAGTATTAATCCTCCTGTACACCCCCACACAGAGTATTAATCCTCCTGTGCACCCCCACACAGAGTATTAATCCTCCTGTGCATCCCCACACAGAGTATTTATCCTCCTGTGCACCCCCACACAGAGTATTTATCCTCCCGTGCACCCCCACACAGAGTATTTATCCTCCCGTGCACCCCCACACAGAGTATTTAGCCCTCTGTGCACCCCCCACACAGAGTATTTATCCTTCGGTGCACCCCCCTTCAGAGAGTATTTATCCTCCTGTGCACCCCCACACAGAGTATTTATCCTCCCGTCCACCCCCACACAGAGTATTTATCCTCCCGTGCACCCCCACACAGAGTATTTATCCTCCCGTGCACCCCCACACAGAGTATTTATCCTCCTGTGCACCCCCCACACAGAGTAGTTATCCTTCGGTGCACCCCCCTTCAGAGAGTATTTATCCTCCTGTGCACCCCCCACACAGAGTATTTATCCTCCTGTGCACCCCCACACAGAGTATTTATCCTCCTGTCCACCCCCACACAGAGTATTAATCCTCCTGTACACCCCCACACAGAGTATTAATCCTCCTGTGCACCCCCACACAGAGTATTAATCCTCCTGTGCACACCCACACAGAGTATTTATCCTCCTGTGCACCCCCACACAGAGTATTTATCCTCCCGTGCACCCCTACACAGAGTATTTATCCTCCCGTGCACCCCCACACAGAGTATTTAGCCCTCTGTGCACCCCCACACAGAGTATTTATCCCTCCGTGCACCCCCAACACAGAGTATTTATCCTCCCGTGCACCCCCACACAGAGTATTTATCCTCCCGTGCACCCCCACACAGAGTATTTATCCCTCCGTGCACCCCCCACACAGAGTATTTATCCTCCTGTGCACCCCCCACACAGAGTAGTTATCCTTCGGTGCACCCCCCTTCAGAGAGTATTTATCCTCCTGTGCACCCCCCACACAGAGTATTTATCCTCCTGTGCACCCCCACACAGAGTATTTATCCTCCTGTCCACCCCCACACAGAGTATTAATCCTCCTGTACACCCCCACACAGAGTATTAATCCTCCTGTGCACCCCCACACAGAGTATTTATCCTCCTGTGCACCCCCACACAGAGTATTTACCCTCCTGTGCACCCCCCCACAGAGTATTTATCCTCCCGTGCACCCCCACACAGAGTATTTATCCTCCCGTGCACCCCCACACAGAGTATTTAGCCCTCTGTGCACCCCCCACACAGAGTATTTATCCTTCGGTGCACCCCCCTTCAGAGAGTATTTATCCTCCTGTGCACCCCCACACAGAGTATTTATCCTCCTGTCCACCCCCACACAGAGTATTTATCCTCCCGTGCACCCCCACACAGAGTATTTATCCTCCCGTGCACCCCCACACAGAGTATTTATCCCTCCGTGCACCCCCCACACAGAGTATTTATCCTCCTGTGCACCCCCCACACAGAGTATTTATCCTCCTGTGCACCCCCACACAGAGTATTTATCCTCCTGTCCACCCCCACACAGAGTATTAATCCTCCTGTACACCCCCACACAGAGTATTAATCCTCCTGTGCACCCCCACACAGAGTATTAATCCTCCTGTGCACCCCCACACAGAGTATTTATCCTCCTGTGCACCCCCACACAGAGTATTTATCCTTCCGTGCACCCCCACACAGAGTATTTATCCTCCCGTGCACCCCCACACAGAGTATTTAGCCCTCTGTGCACCCCCCACACAGAGTATTTATCCTTCGGTGCACCCCCCTTCAGAGAGTATTTATCCTCCTGTGCACCCCCACACAGAGTATTTATCCTCCTGTCCACCCCCACACAGAGTATTTATCCTCCCGTGCACCCCCACACAGAGTATTTATCCTCCCGTGCACCCCCACACAGAGTATTTATCCCTCCGTGCACCCCCCACACAGAGTATTTATCCTCCTGTGCACCCCCCACACAGAGTAGTTATCCTTCGGTGCACCCCCCTTCAGAGAGTATTTATCCTCCTGTGCACCCCCCACACAGAGTATTTATCCTCCTGTGCACCCCCACACAGAGTATTTATCCTCCTGTCCACCCCCACACAGAGTATTAATCCTCCTGTACACCCCCACACAGAGTATTAATCCTCCTGTGCACCCCCACACAGAGTATTAATCCTCCTGTGCACCCCCACACAGAGTATTTATCCTCCTGTGCACCCCCACACAGAGTATTTATCCTCCCGTGCACCCCCACACAGAGTATTTATCCTCCCGTGCACCCCCACACAGAGTATTTAGCCCTCTGTGCACCCCCCACACAGAGTATTTATCCTTCGGTGCACCCCCCTTCAGAGAGTATTTATCCTCCTGTGCACCCCCACACAGAGTATTTATCCTCCTGTCCACCCCCACACAGAGTATTTATCCTCCCGTGCACCCCCACACAGAGTATTTATCCTCCCGTGCACCCCCACACAGAGTATTTATCCCTCCGTGCACCCCCCACACAGAGTATTTATCCTCCTGTGCACCCCCCACACAGAGTAGTTATCCTTCGGTGCACCCCCCTTCAGAGAGTATTTATCCTCCTGTGCACCCCCCACACAGAGTATTTATCCTCCTGTGCACCCCCACACAGAGTATTTATCCTCCTGTCCACCCCCACACAGAGTATTAATCCTCCTGTACACCCCCACACAGAGTATTAATCCTCCTGTGCACCCCCACACAGAGTATTAATCCTCCTGTGCACACCCACACAGAGTATTTATCCTCCTGTGCACCCCCACACAGAGTATTTATCCTCCCGTGCACCCCTACACAGAGTATTTATCCTCCCGTGCACCCCCACACAGAGTATTTAGCCCTCTGTGCACCCCCCACACAGAGTATTTATCCTTCGGTGCACCCCCCTTCAGAGAGTATTTATCCTCCTGTGCACCCCCACACAGAGTATTTATCCTCCTGTCCACCCCCACACAGAGTATTTATCCTCCTGTCCACCCCCACACAGAGTATTAATCCTCCTGTACACCCCCACAACAGAGTATTAATCTTCCTGTGCACCCCCACACAGAGTATTAATCCTCCTGTGCACCCCCACACAGAGTATTAATCCTCCTGTGCACACCCACAGAGTATTTATCCTCCTGTGCACCCCCACACAGAGTATTTATCCTCCTGTCCACCCCCACAGAGTATTTATCCTCCTGTCCACCCCCACACAGAGTATTTATCCTCCTGTACACCCCCCTACAGAGTATTAATCCTCCTGTGCACCCCCACACAGAGTATTAATCCTCCTGTGCACTCCAATATTGAACTTCCCCTCGGAAGAAGAAATAAAGCCGCCACCCGATGTGCGCAGTGGACCCGCTCATTATCTCTCAGACCATCTCTGAGAGGCGGCGGTAAGTCACACTCAGATATTTTATTTAAAAATGTCAAAAACTTTGTATGAGAAAAAACAACAACTTCAGTACTAAATCCCGCTGGACGGGATCCCGGTGGTCGAAATACCGACGCCGGAATCCCAGCCACACAATCCCGACAGGGGTGGCGAGCGGAGCGCAGCCCCTTGCGGGCTCGCTTTGCTCGCCACGCTGCGGGCACGGTGCCTCGCTACGCTTGGCGCACTTATTATATTCTCCCTCTATGGGTGTCGTGGACACCCACGGAGGGAGAATATGTCGGGATTGTGCCGGTCGGGATCCCGGTGTCGGTATTTCGACCGCCGGGATTCCGTCCGGCGGGATCTTGACCGCATCCCCTTATTACACAGGTCCAGGATACATACGTCTCTGCTTCATGTCTGCTGTGGCGGCTAGTTGCGCCCCTGCTTCATGTCTGCTGTGGTGGCTAGTTACGCCTCTGCTTCATGTCTGATGTGGTGGCTAGTTACACCTCTGCTTCATGTCTGATGTGGCGGCTAGTTGCGCCCCTGCTTCATGTCTGCTGTGGTGGCTAGTTGCGCCCCTGCTTCATGTCTGCTGTGGTGGCTAGTTGCGCCCCTGCTTCATGTCTGCTGTGGTGGCTAGTTGCGCCCCTGCTTCATGTCTGCTGTGGCGGCTAGTTACACCTCTGCTTCATGTCTGCTGTGCCGGATAGTTGCACCTCTGCTTCATGTCTGCTGTGGCGGCTAGTTGCGCCCCTGCTTCATGTCTGCTGTGGCGGCTAGTTGCACCTCTGCTTCATGTCTGCTGTGGCGGATAGTTACACTTCTGCTTCATATGGTGTGGCGGCTAGTTACGCCTCTGCTTCATGTGGTGTGGTGGCTAGTTACGCCCTGCTTCATGTCTGCTGTGGTGGCTAGTTACGCCTCTGCTTCATGTGGTGTGATGGCTAGTTGTGCCCCTGCTTCATGTCTGCTGTGGCGGCTAGTTACACCTCTGCTTCATGTGGTGTGGCTAGTTACGCCCCTGCTTCATGTCTTCTGTGGCGGCTAGTTACACCTCTGCTTCATGTCTGATGTGGCGGCTAGTTACACCTCTGCTTCATGTGGTTTGGTGGCTAGTTACACCTCTGCTTCATGTGGTGTGGTGGCTAGTTACCTCTGCTTCATGTGGTGTGGTGGCTAGTTACACCTCTGCTTCATGTGGTGTGGTGGCTAGTTACACCTCTGCTTCATGTCTGCTGTGGTGGCTAGTTACACCTCTGCTTCATGTGGTGTGGTGGCTAGTTACACCTCTGCTTCATGTCTGCTGTGGCGGCTGGTTACACCTCTGCTTCATGTGGTGTGGTGGCTAGTTACACCTCTGCTTCATGTCTGCTGTGGTGGCTAGTTACACCTCTGCTTCATATGGTGTGGCGGCTAGTTACACCTCTGCTTCATATGGTGTGGTGGCTAGTTACACCTCTGCTTCATATGGTGTGGTGGCTAGTTACACCTCTACTTCATATGGTGTGGCGGCTAGTTACACCTCTGCTTCATGTGGTGTGGTGGCTAGTTACACCTCTGCTTCATGTCTGCTGTGGTGGCTAGTTACACCTCTGCTTCATGTCTGCTGTGGTGGCTAGTTACACCTCTGCTTCATGTCTGCTGTGGTGGCTAGTTACACCTCTGCTTCATGTGGTTTAGTGGCTAGTTACACCTCTGCTTCATATGGTGTGGCAGCTAGTTACACCTCTGCTTCATGTGGTGTGGTGGCTAGTTACGCCTCTGCTTCATGTGGTGTGGTGGCTAGTTACGCCTCTGCTTCATGTGGTGTGGTGGCTAGTTACACCTCTGCTTCATGTGGTGTGGTGGCTAGTTACACCTCTGCTTCATATGGTGTGGCAGCTAGTTACACCTCTGCTTCATGTGGTGTGGTGGCTAGTTACACCTCTGCTTCATATGGTGTGGCAGCTAGTTACACCTCTGCTTCATGTGGTGTGGTGGCTAGTTACACCTCTGCTTCATGTGGTGTGGTGGCTAGTTACACCTCTGCTTCATATGGTGTGGCGGCTAGTTACGCCTCTGCTTCATATGGTGTGGTGGCTAGTTACACCTCTGCTTCATGTGGTGTGGTGGCTAGTTACACCTCTGCTTCATGTGGTGTGGTGGCTAGTTACGCCTCTGCTTCATGTGGTGTGGTGGCTAGTTACATCTCTGCTTCATGTGGTGTGGTGGCTAGTTACACCTCTGCTTCATGTGGTGTGGCGGCTAGTTACGCCTCTGCTTCATGTGGTGTGGTGGCTAGTTACGCCTCTGCTTCTTATGGTGTGGTGGCTAGTTACACCTCTGCTTCTTATGGTGTGGCGGCTAGTTACGCCTCTGCTTCTTATGGTGTGGTGGCTAGTTACACCTCTGCTTCTTATGGTGTGGCGGCTAGTTACGCCTCTGCTTCATGTGGTGTGGTGGCTAGTTACATCTCTGCTTCATGTGGTGTGGTGGCTAGTTACACCTCTGCTTCATGTGGTGTGGCGGCTAGTTACACCTCTGCTTCATATGGTGTGGCGGCTAGTTACACCTCTGCTTCTTATGGTGTGGCGGCTAGTTACGCCTCTGCTTCATATGGTGTGGTGGCTAGTTACACCTCTGCTTCTTATGGTGTGGCGGCTAGTTACGCCTCTGCTTCTTATGGTGTGGTGGCTAGTTACGCCTCTGCTTCATGTGGTGTGGTGGCTAGTTACACCTCTGCTTCATATGGTGTGGCAGCTAGTTACACCTCTGCTTCATATGGTGTGGCAGCTAGTTACACCTCTGCTTCATATGGTGTGGCAGCTAGTTACACCTCTGCTTCATGTGGTGTGGTGGCTAGTTACACCTCTGCTTCATATGGTGTGGCAGCTAGTTACACCTCTGCTTCATGTGGTGTGGTGGCTAGTTACACCTCTGCTTCATGTGGTGTGGTGGCTAGTTACACCTCTGCTTCATATGGTGTGGCGGCTAGTTACGCCTCTGCTTCATATGGTGTGGTGGCTAGTTACACCTCTGCTTCATGTGGTGTGGTGGCTAGTTACACCTCTGCTTCATGTGGTGTGGTGGCTAGTTACGCCTCTGCTTCATGTGGTGTGGTGGCTAGTTACATCTCTGCTTCATGTGGTGTGGTGGCTAGTTACACCTCTGCTTCATGTGGTGTGGTGGCTAGTTACACCTCTGCTTCATATGGTGTGGCGGCTAGTTACGCCTCTGCTTCATGTGGTGTGGTGGCTAGTTACGCCTCTGCTTCTTATGGTGTGGTGGCTAGTTACACCTCTGCTTCTTATGGTGTGGCGGCTAGTTACGCCTCTGCTTCTTATGGTGTGGTGGCTAGTTACACCTCTGCTTCTTATGGTGTGGCGGCTAGTTACGCCTCTGCTTCATGTGGTGTGGTGGCTAGTTACATCTCTGCTTCATGTGGTGTGGTGGCTAGTTACACCTCTGCTTCATGTGGTGTGGCGGCTAGTTACACCTCTGCTTCTTATGGTGTGGCGGCTAGTTACACCTCTGCTTCTTATGGTGTGGCGGCTAGTTACGCCTCTGCTTCATATGGTGTGGTGGCTAGTTACACCTCTGCTTCTTATGGTGTGGCGGCTAGTTACGCCTCTGCTTCTTATGGTGTGGTGGCTAGTTACACCTCTGCTTCTTATGGTGTGGCAAGGGTTTTTCAGGCTTCACCTGTTGGTGCTAGAATGCCTAGGAAAGCCTTTTTTTATTTTTTTTGTATTTTGCAAGGACCATTCTGAGCAAGTGTTGCTTCTCCAGACCATGTTCCCAGACACTGGTCTGTATCACTGGGCGCTGCTTACCACTGATTATCACTGCAATTCTATGTTATATTTATTCTCTTACTGTTCATATTGTGTAATTATGTATTATTGGGTTTGTGTGTGCAGTAATCTCGTCCCCCTGTCTAATGGTGACGGCTTATAGATACCTACCAGGCGTACTGTATTATTGGTCCACTCTGGTAAGTGGTAACCATGTATCTATGACACTGGGGACCATTTGTGGAGACTTACAAATCAAAAATAATGTGATAACAGAGTTAGGAGTTGCTGGGATCAGTGGTCCCACACAATTCTGAGTTACAATGTAAACCAGGCTTTCCCAACCACGGTCCTCAAGGCACACCAACAGTGCAGGTTTTAGTGATATCCAGGCTGCAGCACAGATGGTTCAATCAAAATAACTGAGCTACTAATTAAGTCACCTGTGCTGAAGCCTGGATATCACTAAAACATGCACTGTTGGTGTGCCTTGAGGACCGTGGTTGGGAAAGCCTGATGTAAACCCTAGTACTGTCTGGCTCCTGTGTGCTGCGTTCAGGGAGATATGGCATTTGCACCTCCGCATGGTTGGTCCTGGTACCAATCTGCGCCCACAGCTGTACAGCGATAATGAGGTTTATATAATATGTCTGACGCTGCTCACGATAGGCTGAAGGGCTCATATGTTTATGCCCTTATTTATCAATGAGTGATACACTTCACTGTGAGTGATAAGTTGCACCAGCCAATCCGCTCCTGTCATTTTTCAAACAGTCTGTAACCTGACAGTTAGGATCTGATTGGCTGGTGCAATTTATCACTCACAGTGAAATGTATCACTCATAGATAAATAATAAGAATTTACTTACCGATAATTCTATTTCTCGGAGTCTGTAGTGGATGCTGGGGTTCCTGAAAGGACCATGGGGAATAGCGGCTCCGCAGGAGACAGGGCACAAAAAGTAAAGCTTTACGATCAGGTGGTGTGTACTGGCTCCTCCCCCTATGACCCTCCTCCAAGCCTCAGTTAGGATACTGTGCCCGGACGAGCGTACACAATAAGGAAGGATTTATGAATCCCGGGTAAGACTCATACCAGCCACACCAATCACACCGTACAACCTGTGATCTAAACCCAGTTAACAGTATGATAACAGAGGAGCCTCTGAAAGATGGCTCCCTACAACAATAACCCGATTTAGGTAACAATAACTATGTACATGTATTGCAGATAATCCGCACTTGGGATGGGCGCCCAGCATCCACTACGGACTCCGAGAAATAGAATTATCGGTAAGTAAATTCTTATTTTCTCTATCGTCCTAGTGGATGCTGGGGTTCCTGAAAGGACCATGGGGATTATACCAAAGCTCCCAAACGGGCGGGAGAGTGCGGATGACTCTGCAGCACCAAATGAGAGAACTCCAGGTCCTCCTTAGCCAGGGTATCAAATTTGTAGAATTTTACAAACGTGTTCTCCCCCGACCACGTAGCCGCTCGGCAGAGTTGTAATGCCGAGACCCCTCGGGCAGCCGCCCAAGAAGAACCCACCTTCCTTGTGGAATGGGCTTTTATAGATTTTGGCTGTGGCAGGCCTGCCACAGAATGTGCAAGCTGAATCGCACTACAAATCCAGCGAGCAATAGTCTGCTTAGACGCAGGAGCGCCCAACTTGTTGGGAGCATATAGTATAAACAGTGAGTCAGATTTCCTGACTCCAGCTGTCCTTGAAATGTATATTTTTAAAGCTCTGACAACGTCCAACAACTTGGAGTCCTCCAAGTCGCTTGTAGCCGCAGGCACTACAATAGGCTGGTTCAGATGAAATGCTGACACCACCTTAGGGAGAAAATGTGGACGAGTCCGCAGTTCTGCCCTGTCCGAATGGAAAATCAGATATGGGCTTTTGTAAGATAAAGCTGCCAGTTCTGACACTCTCCTGGCCGAAGCCAGGGCTAGTAGCATGGTCACTTTCCATGTGAGATATTTCAAATCCACATTTTTTAGTGGTTCAAACCAATGAGATTTGAGAAAGTCCAAAACAACATTGAGATCCCACGGTGCCACTGGAGGCACCACAGGGGGCTGTATATGCAGTACTCCCTTAACAAAGGTCTGGACTTCAGGAACTGAAGCCAATTCTTTCTGGAAGAAAATCGACAGGGCCGAAATTTGAACCTTAATAGATCCCAATTTGAGACCCATAGACAATCCTGATTGCAGGAAATGTAGGAATCGACCCAGTTGAAATTCCTCCGTCGGAGCACTCCGATCCTCGCACCACGCAACATATTTTCGCCAAATGCGGTGATAATGTTGCGCGGTTACTTCCTTCCTTGCTTTAATCAAGGTAGGAATGACTTCTTCCGGCATGCCTTTTTCCTTTAGGATCCGGCGTTCAACCGCCATGCCGTCAAACGCAGCCGCGGTAAGTCTTGAAACAGACAGGGACCCTGCTGAAGCAAGTCCCTTCTCAGAGGTAGAGGCCACGGATCCTCCGTGATCATCTCTTGAAGTTCCGGGTACCAAGTCCTTCTTGGCCAATCCGGAACCACTAGTATCGTTCTTACGCCTCTTTGCCGTATAATTCTCAATACTTTTGGTATGAGAGGCAGAGGAGGAAACACATACACCGACTGGTACACCCAAGGCGTTACCAGCGCGTCCACAGCTATTGCCTGCGGGTCTCTTGACCTGGCGCAATACCTGTCCAGTTTTTTGTTGAGGCGAGACGCTATCATGTCCACCATTGGTCTTTCCCAACGGGTTACAAGCATGTGGAAAACTTCTGGATGAAGTCCCCACTCTCCCGGGTGAAGGTCGTGTCTGCTGAGGAAGTCTGCTTCCCAGTTGTCCACTCCCGGGATGAACACTGCTGACAGTGCTATCACATGATTCTCTGCCCAGCGAAGAATCCTTGCAGCTTCTGCCATTGCACTCCTGCTTCTTGTGCCGCCCTGTCTGTTTACATGGGCGACTGCCGTGATGTTGTCCGACTGGATCAACACCGGTTTTCCTTGAAGCAGAGGTTCTGCCTGGCTTAGAGCATTGTAGATTGCTCTTAGTTCCAGAATGTTTATGTGAAGAGACGTTTCCAGGCTCGACCACACGCCCTGGAAGTTTCTTCCTTGTGTGACTGCTCCCCAGCCTCTCAGGCTGGCGTCCGTGGTCACCAGGATCCAATCCTGTATGCCGAATCTGCGGCCCTCCAATAGATGAGCACTCTGCAACCACCACAGAAGAGATACCCTTGTCCTTGGAGACAGGGTTATCCGCTGGTGCATCTGAAGATGCGACCCTGACCATTTGTCCAGCAGATCCCTCTGGAAAATTCTTGCGTGGAATCTGCCGAATGGAATTGCTTCGTAAGAAGCCACCATTTTTCCCAGGATTCTTGTGCATTGATGTACAGACACCTTTCCTGGTTTTAGGAGGTTCCTGACAAGTTCGGATAACTCCTTGGCTTTTTCCTCCAGGAGAAAAACCTTTTTCTGAACCGTGTCCAGAATCATCCCTAGGAACAGCAGACGTGTTGTCGGAATTAACTGGGATTTTGGAATATTCAGAATCCACCCGTGCTGCTTTAGTGTCATGACTGAGGTTTTTGTGAACCCGGTGTAGTGAAGTCTGTGCGGGCGACTGGAGGATTATGTGAATACTACCACTGACCTGGTTTGGAAATGCTGTGGACTCTGGGTTTCCTCCGGTGACTGGGAAGAGGAACCGCAGCAGAGATGGCCGAATCTAGGTTCTCCTCATGCAGGATTAGGTCGGCAGACAGGAGGCATGCTGAAGGTCTCCTGAAAGACAGAACTGGAAAGGCACTGATGAATCAGTGAAGAATACCAGGTATAATTGTGCTAAAGGGCACGGGGTGCTTGGAGACACTGAGGTCCTTGCGGACACTGAGGTGCTTGGAGACACTGAGGTGCTTGGAGACACTGAGGTGCTTGGAGACACTGAGGTGCTTGGAGACACTGAGGTGCTTGGAGACACTGAGGTGCTTGGAGACACTGAGGTGCTTGGAGACACTGAGGTACGTGGAGGCACTGAGGTGCGTGGAGGCACTGAGGTGCGTGGAGGCACTGAGGTGCGTAGAGACACTGGGGTGCGTAGAGACACTGGGGTGCGTAGAGACACTGGGGTGCGTAGGGGTGCTGAGGCACGGAGGTGCTGGAAGCACGGAGATGCTGTGGCATGGAGGTACTGAGGCACGGAGGTGCTGTGGCACGGAGGTGCTGGAAGCACGGGGGTACTGAGGCACTGAGGCACGGAGATGCTGAGGCACGGAGATACTGAGGTGCTGGAAGCACGGAGGTACTGAGGCACGGAGGTACTGAGGCACGGAGATGCTGAGTCACGGAGATACTGAGGTGCTGGAAGCACGGAGGTACTGAGGCACGGAGGTACTGAGGCCTGGAGATCCCAACTACAACAGAAGTAAAACTGAAACACGACAGCTGTGGTTTTCAGTGGAGAACACGGAATTCAGTACTGTGCCTTTAAGACGAAACATTGCAGCTGTACCTTTACATTGAGACTCAGGGAAATGGTGAAATCAAATGGCAACACACAAATAAACCAAACGGTAACAAGGGAACAGAGTTTCCACAGGAACTTAGGTACAAAGGTTACCTTTAGGGAGCTCAGCTTAAGACCCACACAAAGCTGTATGTGACACAAGGAACTGGCCCCGATTCCAACTCAGCCTCCTGATTTATACTTCCTGGTCCTTGATGATTGGTGGGCAGGATTAGGTGATGTCACTGTCATGTGACTACTCTAGCCAAGGCTGTGATGTAGAATGAGGCCTAGCAGGCCAAGAGAACACTGAAGCCTGGACTTCTGCAAAACACAGGATGCTTGCTTTTAGATTACTGAATTCAGCCTCACACAGGAGATCACCACAGGTGGAGCTGATTACCTATTACCTCTCAGGCAGAGAACTCAGGAAAACTGACAAGCTGTTTAACTCCGTGAGTGAAAAGACACAGGATCCAGGACAGATGGCAGGGGTAAGTCACCAAATATAAAACCTACAGTCAGGATTGTGACATTTAGCACTTCTTGAGACAGTGCTAATCCCATCTCTAGCTGTTCTCTGGACCTTGCCCTTATTAGGAGATCGTCCAAGTATGGGATAATTAATACGCCTTTTCTTCGAAGAAGAATCATCATCTCGGCCATTACCTTGGTAAAGACCCGAGGTGCCGTGGACAATCCAAACGGCAGCGTCTGAAACTGATAGTGACAGTTCTGTACGACGAACCTGAGGTACCCCTGGTGTGAGGGGTAAATTGGAACGTGGAGATACGCATCCTTGATGTCCAAGGATACCATAAAGTCCCCTTCTTCCAGGTTCGCTATCACTGCTCTGAGTGACTCCATCTTGAACTTGAACTTTTTTATGTACAGGTTCAAGGATTTCAGATTTAGAATAGGTCTTACCGAGCCATCCGGCTTCGGTACCACAAATAGAGTGGAATAATACCCCTTTCCTTGTTGTAAAAGAGGTACCTTGACAATCACCTGCTGAGAGTACAGCTTGTGAATGGCTTCCAAGACCGTCACCCTGTCGGAGGGGGACGTTGGTAAAGCAGACTTCAGGAAACGGCGAGGTGGATCCGTCTCTAGTTCCAACCTGTACCCCTGAGATATTATCTGCAGGATCCAGGGATCTACCTGCGAGTGAGCCCACTGCGCGCTGAAATTCTTGAGACGACCGCCCACCGCCCCCGAGTCCGCTTGGGAAGCCCCAGCGTCATGCTGAGGCTTTTGTAGAAGCGGGGGAGGGCTTCTGTTCCTGGGAAGGAGCTGCCTGTTGCAGTCTCTTCCCCCTTCCTCTGCCTCGTGGCAGATATGAATATCCCTTTGCTCTCTTGTTTTTAAAGGAACGAAAGGGCTGCGGTTGAAAAGTCGGTGTCTTTTTCTGTTGGGGAGTGACTTGAGGTAAAAAGGTGGATTTCCCGGCTGTAGCCGTGGCCACCAAATCCGATAGACCAACACCAAATAACTCCTCCCCTTTATACGGCAAAACTTCCATATGCCGTTTTGAGTCCGCATCACCTGACCACTGTCGCGTCCATAAACTTCTTCTGGCCGAAATGGACATAGCACTTACCCGTGATGCCAGTGTGCAAATATCCCTCTGTGCATCACGCATATAAAGAAATGCATCCTTTATTTGCTCTAAAGACAGTAAAACATTGTCCCTCTCCAGGGTATCAATATTTTCAATCAGGGACTCTGACCAAGCTACCCCAGCACTGCACATCCAGGCTGTCGCTATAGCTGGTCGTAGTATAACACCTGTATGTGTGTATATACTTTTTTGGATATTTTCCATCCTCCTATCTGCTGGATCTTTAAGTGCGGCCGTCTCAGGAGAGGGTAACGCCACTTGTTTTGATAAGCGTGTGAGCGCCTTGTCCACCCTAGGAGGTGTTTCCCAGCGCGCCCTAACCTCTGGCGGGAAAGGGTATAAAGCCAATAACTTCTTTGAAATTAGCAGCTTTTTATCGGGGGCAACCCACGCTTCATCACACACCTCATTTAATTCATCTGATTCAGGAAAAACTATAGGTAGTTTTTTCACACCCCACATAATACCCTGTTTTGTGGTACCTGTAGTATCAGCAATATGTAACGCCTCCTTCATTGCCAAAATCATATAACGTGTGGCCCTACTGGAAAATACGGTTGATTCGTCACCGTCGCCACTGGAATCAGTGCCTGTGTCTGGGTCCGTGTCGACCGACTGAGGTAACGGGCGTTTTACAGCCCCTGACGGTGTTTGAGGCGCCTGGACAGGTGCTAATTGATTGTCCGGCCGTCTCATGTCGTCAAACGACTGCTTTAGCGTGTTGACACTATCCCGTAATTCCATAAATAAAGCCATCCATTCTGGTGTCGACTCCCTAGGGGGTGACATCCCCATATTTGGCAATTGCTCCGCCTCCACACCAATATCGTCCTCATACATGTCGACACACACGTACCGACACACAGCAGACACACAGGGAATGCTCTTAAAGAAGACAGGACCCCACTAGCCCTTTGGGGAGACAGAGGGAGAGTTTGCCAGCACACACCAAAAGCGCTATATATGACAGGGATAGCCTTATAATAAGTGCTCCCTGTATAGCTGCTTTAATATATATATTTTTGCCACAATTTTGCCCCCCCTCTCTTGTTTTACCCTGTTTCTGTAGTGCAGTGCAGGGGAGAGCCTGGGAGCCTTCCTGACCAGCGGAGCTGTGTGAGGAAAATGGCGCTGTGTGCTGAGGAGATAGGCCCCGCCCCTTTTTCGGCGGGCTCGTCTCCCGCTCTTTAACGGATTCTGGCAGGGGTTAAATATCTCCATATAGCCCCCGGAGGCTATATGTGAGGTATTTTTTGCCAAAAAATAGGTTTACATTGCCTCCCAGGGCGCCCCCCTCCCAGCGCCCTGCACCCTCAGTGACTGCCGTGTGAAGTGTGCTGAGAGGAAATGGCGCACAGCTGCAGTGCTGTGCGCTACCTTAAGAAGACTGAGGAGTCTTCTGCCGCCGATTCTGGACCTTCTTCTCGTTTCAGCATCTGCAAGGGGGCCGGCGGCGAGGCTCCGGTGACCATCCAGGCTGTACCTGTGATCGTCCCTCTGGAGCTAATGTCCAGTAGCCAAAGAAGCCAATCCATCCTGCACGCAGGTGAGTTCACTTCTTCTCCCCTAAGTCCCTCGTTGCAGTGATCCTGTTGCCAGCAGGACTCACTGTAAAATAAAAAACCTAAGCTAAACTTTTCTAAGCAGCTCTTTAGGAGAGCCACCTAGATTGCACCCTTCTCGGCCGGGCACAAAAATCTAACTAAGGCTTGGAGGAGGGTCATAGGGGGAGGAGCCAGTACACACCACCTGATCGTAAAGCTTTACTTTTTGTGCCCTGTCTCCTGCGGAGCCGCTATTCCCCATGGTCCTTTCAGGAACCCCAGCATCCACTAGGACGATAGAGAAAAGGGCATTAGTGTGTGACGGGGTGTATATATTTTCTATGTTCTCTGTAAGGTTACTTATAGTGGGAATAGGATGATTTCCAATCCGTGTGTTATATGCTGCAGATATTTCATATGTACATCTCATGTATGTTTAAATATACGGCGCTGTGGAAACTTTATGGCGCCTTTAAAAGTAAAGGATGAGGATGGTAATATCCACTTGTTTATAAACACATTGCGCTGTATGACTAATTACCGGGGTGTGAGGAACGTCTTCAGTATATAGGCAGGATTCAGACGAACGCAAACACAATTTTTACGCAGTTCAGCGATTATCTGACTGCGCAGGGGTCTACGTCACCCTGCGCATCTGCCGCGATAGCCTTGGTCAGGCCTGGCTAACCTGTGGCTCTCCAGTTGTTGTGAAACTACACATCCCAGCATGCCCTGCAACAGTTTTAGCATTCCCTAATAGCAAAACGGTGTCAGGTCATGATGGGACTTGTAGTTTCATAAAAGCTGGAGATCCACAGATTGGCCTCGCCTTGGTCACCAGAGAGGACGTGGTGGCAGTGTGGATTTATTCTCAATGATTGACATTATCAAATGCCGTCCTCAAGGCACCCCAACAGTCCAGGTTTTAGGTATATCCAGTCAGTATATTTAACCATCTGTGCCTAGCCAAGGATATACCTAAAACCTGGACTGTTGGGGTGCCTTGAGGACAGAGTTTGAGAACCACTGGTGTACCTAATGTGAGAGTACCGTAAGTAGGTCACAACGGCTGTGTGAACTGAATGTGTAGTTATCCAGAAAACATGTCGTGCATCACTGGCATGAAGTAAAAGTGCTTCGATGTGAAAACACCCTGTGGTGTGTGGGCAATAAACCATCATGTGCTGGATGGTACAAAGGTCTGAGGGCAAAGTCTCTGTAGTATAAATAGAGTAATGCGCTCATGTATAATAACAACAAGCGTGGCCTTGACAAAAATCCTTTGACGTTCCAAACGTGTTGGCGGGAAGGAAGATGTGATAAATTACGGGATAATTAGCCCATTTATCATTAAATATTTACGTCAATTTTGGGTGTTTTCAGGAGATAGCTGCATATATTTATTAATACACCAGTCTCCAATATCTGCTGCGATCCCTGTATTTCCGACTGCAGCTGCAGCCCACAGAAGTTTCTGTCAAATTTACCAAACTTCCCATTCCAGAGTTTGGCCCCCACAGCTAACGCCATATAAAGATGTCATTAGCTCTCCAGCTGTTGTGAAACTACAAGTCCCAGCATGCCTTGCCACAGTTTTAGCATTCCCTAATAACAAAACGGTGACAGGGCATGCTGGGATTTGTAGTTTCACAACAGCTGGAGAGACGCAGGTTGGCCAGGCCTGCAGCAGAGGGTTCCTCCAGTGTGAAGGAGGGGGGAATGAATACACAATGCATACCTCCCAACATGACCCTCTCCAGGAGGAGGGACACAATGCTCTGCTTCTGGACTTCCCTCTTAATTCATGATTGCCGGCACCTGTGTTGAACAGGTTAATGAATAAGAAAGGTGTCTTACTACAGGTGATGGCAATCATAAATTAAGAGAAAAGTCCAGAAGCAGAGTATTCTGTCCCTCCTGGAGAAGGTCATGTTAGGAGGTATGCACAATGAGTGTGGCAGAGGGGGGTGGGGGTGCAGGTGTTTCTTACTGGGTGGGTGGGTCTCTGAGAATTCTGCAGGTATCGGGATCGTTGGTGCACACAATCCCCATTCACCCTAGTAGCGGTGTGCATCTGCCATGTGGTCCTGTTGCGCCATGCGCAAATTCTGCAGAGGACGCGCATCTGAGCGAGTGCTACCCCTATTACCGCTAAAAAACCTCAAAACACAGACTTCTGAGGTAAAAGTTATTCATCAAGCATCCGACGTGTTACATAACCGGGTGTGTCGCTGATGGTGCCAACTCTAATCTGTGCCACTCCGAGCGACTCTTTAGGAATGCGACAGGCACAAAGCTTGTGTATTTACATACGCCAGTGCTGCCAATTTACCCTTTATTTAATATATATATATTATATTTGGCCCTCTGGATGGATAGCTTTAGAAACCGCCTCGACCTTTCTATAGTGGAGGTCGTCATACGCAGAGATGGATTAAGGAGGGGCACAGGGGGTATTTACCTCCGCACCCCCCTTTGTGGGGAGGCTGCCTATGTTGTCAGTCCGGGACCCCACAAATACTGACGGCAGTCCTGGCTGTTATTATTATTCCAGTAATAACATAATTGTTGTTTATCAAACCATGTTCCCAGCTGCCGCTATATATATCACTCTGAAAACAATGCCGTGTCTCTGGCAGATATACTTTCCTCTTCTCCTGTATTAAGTTTCACATGAAGGGCTGTGAGTCACCCGCTTCGCCCCTTTCTCTCCTGACACTGGCGGCCAATCACGGCTCCACAAAGGCCAGTGTACAGGATTGCACAACATTTATTATACATAGCAGGAAATGTGCAACATGCCAGATACATCCATTGTGTGGTCACCTACGCTCGAATGACACAGCAGTAATGAAGGGAAAGCGGAACTTCTAAGCAGGCGCTGTAAGACGGGGAGTGTATAAATTCCTCCACCTATGAATCCAATTACTAAAAGGTCCAAAAGAGAGGATAGGATATATTTATCTGTGATAAACATCCTAAACTCTAAACGTTGTGTATACTTAGTGTCCACTTTATTAGGTACACCTGCCCGCTAATACAAAATATCTTATCAGCCAATCCCATGGCTGCAACTCTGCATTAAAAATCTGCAGACATGGTCAAGAGGTTCAGCTGTTGTCCAGTCCACACACCAGGGGGTCAATTTACTAATGTTAAGCGGGAAATGTGAAATTACAATACTATCGAAGGCAAAACGCCGAACGAATGGGAAGATTTCTATGAAATTCAGAACACTCCTAAATATCTTGCCCTTTTAGCACTCCCGAAAACCCAAATGCCCGTAACTATATTTGTTTCCGGCCATGTGTCGCACCAGAGGAAGAACATGCGTGGAAGGAGCCAACTATGAAAATGTATGAATGGGAGAACTCTAACCCCAATATAACAGAACAATGCACAGACGTGGTTAGTGAAGGCAGTAATATTGGGGGGTGATCAGCATCCACAGAGCTGGCTGTATGTCCCCGTACACTGGAGACGCACACACATACGGGGTGGGGTGTGCCATTGCTGTTGCCCGTGTTGTGTGTGAACAACACATTGCCCGGGTGAGGCAGAGAAAAAAACAAAAACAGCAGTTTTTATTTTTATAACTGGCAATGAATTAAAAACCAGTAAAAGCCTGAGTATCAAAGCCCTTGTAAAGTGATGACGACATTCCCAAAGCCAAGGCAAGTGCCGAAACCGAGCCCCAGGAAACCAAAACCTCACCCAGCGCCCCCTATGCTTACTGTGGGGTTCATGGCTGTGATTGGTTACTCTGCTCTCTCCTCTGACGGTAATGGATGGAAAGGAACAAAACATCAGACTGGTTTGGCGTAACGCCTCAAAAACACGAATCTGCTTGTTTAAAAAACATACCCTTAGACCCGTATTATATAGATGCAAACAAAATAGGACTAGGGGGATACCCCATGCACTACCATCAGATTCTGCAGACCTAACGTACACATCGGATAATCAAAGCAGTAAGGGGGACATTTACTAAGCAGTGATAAGAGCGGAGGAGTGAGCCAGTGGAGACATTTCCCCATCAGCCAATCAGCAGCTCTGTATCATTTTATAGTATGCAAATTATAGATGTTACTTCAGTGCTGATTGGTTGCCATGGGCAACTTCTCCACTGGCTCACTTCTCCGCTCTTATCACTGCTTAGTAAATGTCCCCCTTTGTGACACCGTGTAGGTCGCCCACAGTATACTGGGGTCACTCCCTCAGCAGATGGTGGGGGTTATTCAGAGTTGGCCGCAGATTTTGCTATCGCAGGAAAATCTGCGACCACGCTACTCAGCATGTGTGGCTCCACCCCGCAATCGCATCAAATAGAGGTAGACCCCTGCCTACGTGACATTGCTGCTTATGCAGGCGGTGCGGCACCATGTTTCCACTCTCAGGAAGCGCGGGTGTCGTCATCAGGCCACCCCGATAACGGCCATGACATGCCCATGTTTCCTGACTGACCCCCCCCAACGCTGCGTTACCGCCCCCAGATGCCTGTCAATCGCCATGCTATCGCATGGTGAAGGGTCGCGCACGCACACTATAGCCGCTGCATGTGCGTGTACCTTATGAATACGAGCGCAGTGACTGCATTTATCTCTATATAAGGCCCAGTATACCCTCCGCTCGCCCCAACCAGCGAATACAGCACACTCGCGTTACCCCCTGAACACGGGTCAGCTCGCTGCGTATGTTTTGGGATGGGACTTTCCACTTATATCATGGGACGGAAAACATGCCACAAATTCAACAATAATGAAAATAACATTTATTTACAAAAACACAAAAAGTTACAATGACGCTGAAAAATACAAAACAAAAACCATCATTTTACCAAAAGTACATAACAAATAGATTTGGATGTTTGCTACCCTTCAACGTGCGACTTTAGCTCTGTTACAAAAAAAAATCTATATAATTTTTCTTCATTGTGCAAGAAATAAAGGCCCCCTTGGTACAGTATGTGCAATAATACAGTTTCATAAATAAAAACAATAAATACTTTTTAAATAAGAGAATTCCATAAGAATAGGAATGCATACCATTATTTAGTTTCCATGACAAATGGCAGGACTTGTTACTATTACATTACTAAGGCACTTTGTGAGGAAGCCATTTTGTAGAACCAAGAAGCCATTTTGTGTGCTGAAAACTTTTTCTGGGACTGCAGCTCATCAATTCACCAACCCAGTTGTTTGAGGCAACGAAGGGAAGATGTTGGTGCCTAGTCTAAATGATATCACTGGTGAACACAAATATCTGTTCTATCCACAAAATGGCTGCCTTCACTGTGTAAAGTCATAGCACTTAAAATACCGCCAAAACGTCACTCAGCTTCTAATGGTGACCTATGGTTCACAGTTCCTCATTAAATAACTCATGTGAGCTACATCCCTAGAAACCCCTTGGAGCATAAATACATTTAGGGAATTAAGTAAAACAAATTAAATTAATATATTAAATTTACGTAGCATCGTACTTTGTTCAACCATGTTTTCACCCTGCGGCTTGACATTGAGGCAGCATTTTATATTGAACATTTGAAGAACACCATAGTCAAGTATATTTGGTTTTTATCTCTTTCGTGCCATGTAAAAAGGCTTTGTGCAATTGTGCCTAGATGGCCTAGGCAATGCATTTCCTGCAGGTTCTTAGGAGGGAAAGTCAACCGAGGTACGTACGGCGCCAGTGGCGTCACTCGTTAATGAATTTCTCGGTTTCTCCTAAATTGCAGCTCAATTATGTAAAGTAAACATGTAAAGGCACTAAATACTCTCAGTACTACATACTGTACATTAACTATTTCCATATATACTCATAGTTATATGCGGCCTACCAGCAGCTGGAGGATTAGGAGAGCCTAGTTATTTACTACTTAAATGAGACGTAGAGGTATATTTACTAAGGTGTGAGTTTCATAGAAGTGGAGATGTTGCCCGTAGCAATCAATCGGATTCTAGCCATTATCTTCTAGGAGGTGCTTGATAAAAGAGTCTAAAATCTGGTTGCTATGGGCAACATCGCAACTTCTATGAAACTCAGACCTTAGTAAATAGACCCCGTTAAGTTAAAATGGCCACAAATGATATCGAACAGACCAAATTCTAGCACGGAAATGTATAAAAAAAGTGTTAAAGCCGTTTCTGAGGAGAAAGTCTGAGGTAAAATGTTTGGAATTTTAATGTCCCCTCCGTAACGTCCTCTTTGGCACTAGTTTTGTGACTGCATTATGTTTGGCACTGCCCATTTGCACCAGTTTAAAATAAATAAAACCCCTGGCCCACTTTGTTCGTGTAGGCACCATCTGGCCTTTATTCTTGGCTGTGATGGAGTGGAATTTGTGGTCATTCTTTGCCAAGTTAAAGCTTAAATCTCATAATACACAGATTGTAAAATGGCTGCCGGCAGGACAACCAAGCAGCCTATGACTGTCAACGCACAATATACCCTCAGAAAACCCTTCTACAGGCGTGTCCTCACTAAGCATTCATGCACCATACGAGTGTGAAGCTGAGACGCTGCAAGATGAGTAGCGTACCGTGTTTTTCCTTACTCGCATTGAAAAGCCGCTCGCAGAGCTCCAACATTAAGCGCACAGGAATTAGTTTAACACACGCACAAAGTTGCAGATGAAGCACAACAGGACTTGGCGTGAGGAGTCCTTCTCACACAGATTCAGACTCTGCGCAGGCACAAGACCCGTTCCGTGTATATGGAGAACAGGTCTTGCGATATCGCTCGCAGATCACTTTCAGCCACCGCATCATTGGCATGCTGCAGCGTTGTGGGGATGGGGGCGGCACCCAGCATGTTTTTTTCAAAATGGGGTGTGTCTAGTCCAGGTTCTGCATCATCCAACGTAGGCCTCCTGGACCTGGGTGTCTGGAACCTTCAGCTTACACAGGCTGACCAGTGCCTAAAACCATCGCGGTGGTGATTCAATGCTGCGTTCTCAAATGCAGAACTGTGATCTCGCAAATTTAATTTGCATTTTATTTACACGGAATTGCTTATCTGCTTCCTTGCGGCTTTGCAATTCCTTACAAACAAGAATAAGGCCTTCAGTCACACACGGAAGCACAAATGTTGCACACCCCATTGATAAAGACACTCGGTGCAGAGGAGACGCACCCGGGACATGCTGCGCTGAGAGCGAAGGGTGGGGGGTTGGCGCAAATAAATCAACAGTAGAAAAGGACACCTCTGTACAAGTCATGTCATACTGCGTTTTGTGTGGCAGCAGTGTAGTAATTGTCGGGTAAAGACGCCAATCAAATATCTTCATCAATCTCCAAGCCACTGAGAGAACGTGTTGCCTTCTCGGAAGACAAAATCCGTCATAAACCGTAACCCTTCATTGCACCAAATACCACGCGGCAGGAATGTCCGAGCTTGACAGACCATCAGCAGTTCCTCCAGGACGAGCTAATTGGGATCTTTTTACTTCTTAAGCAATTGAAAACATTTTCACAGCAACCTCCCAGCCCCATGTCGTCTAGAATACGTAGAACCTTTGCCATGTCGGCTTGTTTGCCAACTTGGTACCTCCAAGCCATGAACAGTTGGTAATTCTGCTCAGAGGTTTTGGAATAGTCCCTCATAATTTCTTCTATTTTGTTCTCGTTGAGGCGTAGATGTCTTATGAGCCGGACGATGGCGTCGGTGCGCACATGCTCAACAATCATGTATATGAAATCCGTCCACTCTGCAAAAGAATGAAGAAAATGCACATTTTTAATATCCAGCGATTATTATTTTTCTTAGACTGATGTGTGCTCACAGTGGTGTCACAAGCCGGGTGCGGGGGGCTGCGGCCAGCACCCGGGTGTCGCCATCGGGGGTATAGGGCAGAGCGTGCACCGGGTGTCACCACACCCAGTGACACCGCTGTGTGCTCATACGCTAATGATGCAGTTGCACCCGCTCCCGAGCGACTCTGTATACGAAGTGCTACAATGCGGCGGCTTTGTCACGCCAAGTTCCGCTGTGCTTCGTATACAGATTCAGACTCCGATATACAAGTGTCGCATATAAAATTAACCAGTGCAGTCTTGTGAAGCGGATTTGGTGAAACACACTGCAATTCAGACACCCATTTGATCAGAAAAGACCCCAAAAGGAGCTACACTGCTCAGCAGAGGACACATCTATGTATTTATAGCCCACTGTCATAAATATGAGTTGCAAATAATAATTAAATGGCATATCGTGCTGGCCGGCACTTGGACTAAAAAAAAAAATAAGTTGGAGGAAAAAAGCTCAAGTAGCAAAGCATAGCATGTCGGTACAACTTCTCTGTCTTGCAGTGATAGCAGATTTATGTATAATAGACCATAAGATATGCATGCAGTCAGATATACAAAGCCCATATTCCCATACTTACGGCAGTCGCAAAATGGGGGCTGATCACATTCTCTGCAAGGCTGTGAAAGAAAGACAGTGATACATTATATAAATCTCTTGTGTGGTTATAAAGAAAATGTTATATTTTGTAATTGACATAACTAAATATTAATAAAACTAAACTATATAATATAATATAGTTACATACTAACAACATTCTGCAATTACATACAGTATGAAAGATATTTTTTTTGACAATTGAAGGGCTCTCCTGAGAATCTGTGGCGTATACAGGAGAGCAATAGCTTGTGGTATCGTAGACTACAGATGATACCAGTGGTTTCCAAACTTTTTTGAATCACGGCGCCCTGGAATATAAGAATTTTTTTCACGGCACCCTTAGGCCAAAAATTTCTTATTGAGAAATTTAGAAAGAAATATTACATTAAGTAGATGGCGTTTATATGTCATCCTTAGGGTCAGTTGTGTGGTGAGGGACAGGATTTGCTTCTGTTTGGCCACATATTTTATGACTGGCAGCCACCAGCGCTGGTTTTGCCTATTATACTGACCATGAATAATTTGAATTGGTCCTGGACCACCAACCCAGGGCACCCCTGCAAGTGTCCCGAGGCACCCCAGGGAGCCACGGCACACAGTTTGGGAACCTCTGGATTATACAATAATAAACCTCTTAAAGACAAACTGTCACTTCCTGTTACTATCACTTTCACTTTTTCTTTTCTTTTATTTTCACGTTTCCTAGTTCAAGATGAATCTAGGGACTGCTCTGACATAAGCGAGACAAGGACACAGTCAGGTGTAACTCCACTCTTACCCGCTCCATGTTCTCTTCACATTCTTCATCCTCGTCATCCACATCATCCACAACTGGTTCGGAATCTTCATAACCTCCGCGATTACTCACAGCTGCTGGTGCAGTAGATTCCGCAATCTGCGCAGTGTCACTTTCAGGGTGCGCAGGCTCCTGAGGAATAAAAGCGTACTTTCTGTAATAGATGTACACTTACCGCCGGGCAGCTGCTGCTTGTGTTGGGCGTAGTGCAATCAGCGCTCACAACTAACCACGTTACCTCTCATCAGTTGTGCGGCAGACTAATGACAGAAAATATCTGATGGACTGATGCCTGTCACTTCTGCTTTTTCCTTTACAGCCTGCCATCTTGTGACTACTGGTCAACAAAATGGCCGCCCCCACTGTCTATGAATGTTAAATGTTGTACCATCCTGGCCTATAATCCAGAATTACTTACATATTCCAAACTATAATTCCTACTACTGTAGTCCTAATACTTCCCATTTCCCCATCTGCCTATGTGAATTCATTAACATGAAACCCAGATACAGATATCGGCTATAGACCCCAATATCGCAGTGCCCCCAAATGACCAAATTATCATGAGAAATGTCTCTTGACTTGCTTTAAGAGCAACATTCTCCTGACTGGCCTCCCACGCTCCCATCTCGCTCCCCTCAGATCTATTCTCAACTCTGCAGCTAGACTCGTCTTCCTCTCCCGCCGCTCCACATCTGCCACACCTCTTCCCCAATACCTACACTGGCTCCCATTCCCCTACAGAATCTCTTCACACTCCTCACCCTCACATACCAGGCCCTCTCCCTCACATACCAGGCCCTCTCCCTCACATACCAGGCCCTCTCCCTCACATACCAGGCCCTCTCCCTCACATACCAGGCCCTCTCCCTCACACACCAGGCCCTCTCCCTCACATACCAGGCCCTCTCCAACTCCACTGCTCCCTACATCTCCCACATTATCTCCCTACATACTCCCTCCCACCCTCTCTGGTCGGGCATGAACCATCGCCTCTCCTCTGCCCTGGTCACTGCATCCCGTGTGCAAATCCGAGATTTTGTCTGCGCTGCCCCCCTTCACTGGAACGCGCTCCCTCGCTCTATTAGGCTCTCTCCGATCTTGCAAAGCTTCAAACGGGCCCTGAGATCCCACCTGTTCATCAAAGTGTACCCTTCCACATAACCTAGTCTCGAGGCCGCTCTCCCAACCTCCTGCCTCGTTCCTTGGCCATCTCTACCTCGCTTGCTGTCATCAGGCCACCTTCTGCTTCCTTGTGCCTCATGTCACCCGCTTTCCCTGCCCTAAAGACACCCGAGCACTGATCTGTGCACCTGTAGCAGGTGTGCTAGACCCCCGTGGGTGGAAATGAGCAGAACACGCCTCCATACAGTCCTGACGGACAGGAGAGGGGAACAGTGTCCTAAAATTAGGACTGCCCTACATATTACACAGAACTCTTACATGTTCATTTGCCACAAGCTGTACTTCCTCTGGGACTTGCTCTTCTGTCCTGTTAATGTTTCTTTCAATTAGCGGCGTAGAGTTTGCGCTGGGATCTGCGGTCGTGGCAACGAGTGAGCTCTGTTATGATAAAACAAGAAGATCATCTAGTTACAGCCACCCAACCATACACCGTGTATCACATAGCAGAGGAAATTCATTGACGGAAATCTGTGCCCTTATAAAGGCACGAGGCGGCAATTGTGGAGTCTATCCGCAGTCTGCGCAAGAGACGCCTTGGTCTTTCGTCTATTCCTGTATACGGCCACGGAACTTGTGGTGGAGTTCTAGTATCCTCCTAATCTACAATCCAGGAGATACTACGCACTGCCGGTGGCGCCCAGCTCTTATTTAATTGTAGGGGCCCCGTAAATTCTACGGTAACACTTGTAGCTCTGTCCGGCAGGTTGTGCGCCTCTGTCTCTATGGGAACGGTGTCTGAAATTAATGTCGATGGGGGTGGGGGATGGGAAATATACTGTAGCTGCGTTTTTAGTGCTCGGTGCGCGGAAATGCTACATATTAATGAGCCGACGTTTCTCACCTCACTCCCATTGTTTGGTCTTTTTCCTATACAAAAGGAAAACACAAAAATCACTTTAAATGCAGAATTTAATGCAGTCGTGCAGGAAGAGGACAATAATGTGTCACTAGCAAATTAATATCACCTCTAGGGGCAGATGTACTATGCCGTGGAGAGAACTAAAGTACCAATCAACCAGCTTCTAACTTTCATTCTTCAAACACAGCCTGTAACGTGGCAATCAGTAGCTGATTGGCTGGCACTTCATCTTTCTCCGCTTTATCTCTCTGCAAGGCTTAGAGGTCTATGCATCAAAGCCTCGGAGAGACATAAACTGGAGAGAGATAAAGTACCAACCAATCAGCTCCTAACTGCCATGTCACAGATTGTGTTTGAAGAATGACAGGAGATGGCTGGTTGGTACTTTATCTCTCTCCAATGAATAGTACATAGGCCCCCTACTATGCAATGTTCCAAGTGATATCGTTCATTTTCACCCTTCTGTAATATCGCCCAGTGTGTATACTGTGAACAACGCACGCTCCCGCGCATCCTTATCGACCCCCGCTGTCGGCTGTGATGCAGCTTAATTTGGATGTATCGTCTAAAGCTGCATGTACGGACCGGCCGCGGCATGACGTCACTGTGCGATATCACTAGCGATATCGCACAGTGTATGCACCAGGTCGGCCGCCCGGGAGGTGAGGAATAACACTATGCGATATCACTCATGGAGCGTATCACATGGTGTGTACAGGCCTTTAGTACCTCTTCTCCCTATTAGTTATACACTGGGACCAGGTGAGAGAGGAGGATATGACCGTATATTCACACCTCCTCAATTACACACTAATGTCTCTATATGAAAGGAAGATGAAATTAAATATGAATTGTCTTAAATACAACATGTACTAATATCCAAGGACTGCAAAACATTGCTCCTTAGTGTGAGCTGTAATTGCCCCCCAGCGGGGGGTGGGATGTATAAAAAACAGACTTACCCACTACTTATGCACGCTTATGGCAATATGCTCTGTTCCAGGTACAAAGTTTTTTTTTATTTTTTATAACCTTACATCTCTCCCCTTCTCCTGACGCGTCACCCGCGTCTCTCCCCTTCCCCCGCCGCGTCACCCGCATCTCTCCCCTTCTCCTGCCGGCGTCTCTCCCCTTCGCCCTGCCGGCGTCTCTCCACTTCGCCTGACGGCGTCTCTCCCCTTCGCCTGCTTTCTTACACTTTTACTGAAACCTATGAACACGGCCCTCTCCCAATTACATTCCAAACCCCAACCCAACACCATGCTCCCAACCCATTATAACGTAACTGGATTACAGCACGATAATAAGGCTGAGATGTTATGTGGTATAATATAAGGGGAGAGACAAACAATGGCACTGTACTGCGCATTCAGCACTGCCATCCGTGTATTTTATACATTCATCTCAATATAAATTAAAAATACACATTTCAGCATATATAATAGGTACACTATATTGCCATGGGTAGAACGGATTATTTTATATACAGTGTTAAGATAAATTATTTGTATCTTCTTACCTCGGCGCCAGGGCTTAGTATAGTATAAAACCAGCACAAGAAAAATACCAATGGCTACAGCAACAGCTCCAACTATGGGTTCCCAGTACCAATCTGCAAATGAGAAATAGAGAAACCAGTCTTAAGGGCTTTGTACTGTGATAACTCTACTATTAAATACCCCCCGTGATAATAGGGGGGAAGGGATTCAATTGGGTGCAAGTTTGCAGGAGGAGCTAAACCCGCACACTTCGCCTTTCTGTGCGCACCCGAGATTCGCACAATCCAATTAGAAATGACAATCTGCGCTGCTCTTGCAAATTTTGTCCAAATTGCGAACTGTGAAAATAGCATGAAAAGTGGGGAGACCTTCCTACACCCCAACAAAGTGACAGCTCCGCCAGCAGAATCCTATAGAAGACTGTTTGGATATAAGGAGAAGGAATTGGCACTGATCCGGCTAGTGCGGGTTAGATAATGAAAGCACACATCTGATTCGCTGCTGTGGGTTTAGCTCCTCCTGCTACAGCTGCTGCAATGGACGTAGATTATGTCAGTCTGTACAAAGGGCATGTCTGGGACACAGGAGTCACAGCCTGGAGGGGAAATCCAGGGACCGGGGCCTTCCTGAGGCAGAGGATGTTCTCCTGTTCCGAGGGCGGAAAACTCTCTACTTAGATCAATACTATCAAATGTACCAAACAACTAAATCTATCCCGCATGTCACTGTGCCTTAGTGCCTCTCTCCCCCCTGCGTGTCACTGTGCCTTAGTGCCTCTCTCCCCTGCGTGTCGCTGTGCCTCTCTCTCCCCTGCGTGTCACTGTGCCTTAGTGCCTCTCTCCCCTGCGTGTGTCGCATGTGTCGCTGTGCCTCTCTCCCCTGCATGTGTCGCTGTGCCTCTCTCCCCTGCATGTGTCGCTGTGCCTCTCTCCCCTGCATGTGTCGCTGTGCCTCTCTCCCCTGCATGTGTCGCTGTGCCTCTCTCCCCTGCACGTGTCGCTGTGCCTCTCTCTCCTGCACGTGTCGCTGTGCCTCTCTCTCCTGCACGTGTCGCTGTGCCTCTCTCTCCCCTGCACGTGTCGCTGTGCCTCTCTCTCCCCTGCACGTGTCGCTGTGCCTCTCTCTCCCCTGCACGTGTCGCTGTGCCTCTCTCTCCCCTGCACGTGTCGCTGTGCCTCTCTCTCCCCTGCGTGTGTCGCTGTGCCTGTGCCTCTCTCTCCTGCACGTGTCGCTGTGCCTCTCTCTCCTGCACGTGTCGCTGTGCCTCTCTCTCCTGCACGTGTCGCTGTGCCTCTCTCTCCTGCACGTGTCGCTATGCCTCTCTCTCCTACACGTGTCGCTGTGCCTCTCTCTCCTGCACGTGTCGCTGTGCCTTTCTCCCCTGCATGTGTCGCTGTGCCTCTCTCTCCTGCGTGTGTCGCTGTGCCTCTCTCTCCTGCGTGTGTCGCTGTGCCTCTCTCTCCTGCACGTGTCGCTGTGCCTCTCTCTCCTGCACGTGTCGCTGTGCCTCTCTCTCCTGCACGTGTCGCTGTGCCTCTCTCTCCTGCACGTGTCGCTGTGTCGCTGTGCCTTTCTCTCCTGCATGTGTCGCTGTGCCTCTCTCTCCTGCACGTGTCGCTGTGCCTCTCTCTCCTGCACGTGTCGCTGTGCCTCTCTCTCCTGCACGTGTCGCTGTGCCTTTCTCCCCTGCACGTGTCGCTGTGCCTCTCTCTCCTGCACGTGTCGCTGTGCCTCTCTCTCCTGCACGTGTCGCTGTGCCTTTCTCCCCTGCACGTGTCGCTGTGCCTCTCTCTCCTGCGTGTGTCGCTGTGCCTCTCTCTCCTGCGTGTGTCGCTGTGACTCTCTCTCCTGCACGTGTCGCTGTGCCTCTCTCTCCTGCACGTGTCGCTGTGCCTTTCTCTCCTGCATGTGTCGCTGTGCCTCTCTCTCCTGCACGTGTCGCTGTGCCTCTCTCTCCTGCACGTGTCGCTGTGCCTCTCTCTCCTGCACGTGTCGCTGTGCCTTTCTCCCCTGCACGTGTCGCTGTGCCTCTCTCTCCTGCACGTGTCGCTGTGCCTCTCTCTCCTGCACGTGTCGCTGTGCCTTTCTCCCCTGCACGTGTCGCTGTGCCTCTCTCTCCTGCGTGTGTCGCTGTGCCTCTCTCTCCTGCGTGTGTCGCTGTGACTCTCTCTCCTGCACGTGTCGCTGTGCCTCTCTCTCCTGCACGTGTCGCTGTGCCTTTCTCTCCTGCATGTGTCGCTGTGCCTCTCTCTCCTGCACGTGTCGCTGTGCCTCTCTCTCCTGCACGTGTCGCTGTGCCTCTCTCTCCTGCACGTGTCGCTGTGCCTTTCTCCCCTGCACGTGTCGCTGTGCCTCTCTCTCCCCTGCGTGTGTCGCTGTGCCTCTCTCTCCCCTGCGTGTGTCGCTGTGCCTCTCTCTCCCCTGCGTGTGTCGCTGTGCCTCTCTCTCCCCTGCGTGTGTCGCTGTGCCTCTCTCTCCCCTGCGTGTGTCGCTGTGCCTCTCTCTCCCCTGCGTGTGTCGCTGTGCCTCTCTCCCCTGCGTGTGTCAGCTTGTGCCTCTCTCTCCCCTGCGTGTGTCGCTGTGCCTCTCTCCCCTGCGTGTGTCAGCTTGTGCCTCTCTCTCCCCTGCGTGTGTCGCTGTGCCTCTCTCCCCTGCGTGTGTCAGCTTGTGCCTCTCTCTCCCCTGCGTGTGTCGCTGTGCCTCTCTCCCCTGCGTGTGTCAGCTTGTGCCTCTCTCTCCCCTGCATGTGTCGCTGTGCCTCTCTCTCCTGCACGTGTCGCTGTGCCTCTCTCTCCTGCACGTGTCGCTGTGCCTCTCTCTCCTGCACGTGTCGCTGTGCCTTTCTCCCCTGCACGTGTCGCTGTGCCTCTCTCTCCCCTGCGTGTGTCGCTGTGCCTCTCTCTCCCCTGCGTGTGTCGCTGTGCCTCTCTCTCCCCTGCGTGTGTCGCTGTGCCTCTCTCTCCCCTGCGTGTGTCGCTGTGCCTCTCTCTCCCCTGCGTGTGTCGCTGTGCCTCTCTCTCCCCTGCGTGTGTCGCTGTGCCTCTCTCCCCTGCGTGTGTCAGCTTGTGCCTCTCTCTCCCCTGCGTGTGTCGCTGTGCCTCTCTCTCCCCTGCGTGTGTCGCTGTGCCTCTCTCTCCCCTGCGTGTGTCGCTGTGCCTCTCTCCCCTGCGTGTGTCAGCTTGTGCCATGTTTCCACACTGTTTGCTTATACTCTGTTCTGTCACACGGTTATAAATAAATGATAATAATAATAATAGTGACATTAGTACATGCTTCATCTTACCTCTTCCATTGTTCTGGTCCCTTGTGTCACGTTCTATGGGATAACAGACAATACGTCACAGGACGGGTCACATACATGATAACATATACACACATCTGACCGGATTTGCTGCGGAATGTTATACTGTATGAGGGACCCTTTGTCCTTCCCTAATATAGAAGCTGGTGGCCCGTGACGGCCCCCAGAATGCTGTATCCGCAGGGACACCGTCTGTACAGTACAGATGGGGATGAATATAAATATCCTCTGTACAACACTGCAGTACAGGCGCTATATCACCGGCCACTAATAAGAATATAGACCCAGGACTGATCGCTCTTCTCCCTCTCAGTATGGAAGTGACGGGTGAGGCCACATGGGCCCAATACCTATTAGGGAAGGAAGCTATGTTGTGAATGAGCCCCTTGGACTGGCATGGCATGCTGGGATTTCCGTTTCCGCTCCATCTTTGGAACCATAAGTGGCTTACTTGTGGTTGTAGGGTGTAAAACGCATTTTTTGCGCAAATGTGCATCTTAATCACAATGTGATGTGCAACACTTGTATATCCGAGTGCGGCTGATTCTGTATTTGAAGAATAACAGAACTAGACGTGATAAAAGCCGCGGCCGCTGCAGTTATCCACATATCGTATACCAAATAAATCTGTGCAGACTCGCGAAGGGGTTTTGTCGCATCACATTGCGTTTAAGGTGCACATTCGTGCAAAAGGTGTGAAGGTGCTCGGCCCAAGCCAAGTTGCGCTAAAGATTAGTGTTCGGTGCGACGGCACCACTAGTGTATGAGGACACATCTGTGTGTGGTGTTTGGAAGCGGCCGTTCCTTTCCCCGGTATATTATATTGTGTACTACTGGTGTCAGACTATGGGGGTCATTCAGACCTGATCGATCGCTAGCAGTTTTTTGCAGTCCTGCGATCTGATAGTCGCCGCCCACAGGGGAGTGTATTTTAGCTGTGTAAGTGTGCGAACGCATGTGCAGCCGAGCGGTACAACTAAACTTTGTGCAGTTTCTGAGTAGCCCAGAACTTACTCAGCCGCTGCAATCACTTCAGCCTGTCCGGTCCCGGAATTGACGTCAGACACCCGCCCTGCAAACGCTTGGGGACACCTGCCTTTTTCCAACTACTCCCAGAAAACGGTCAGTTGACACCCACAAACGCCTCCTCCTGTCAATCTCCTTGCGATCGGCTGTGCGAATGGATTCTTCATTAAATCCATCGCCCAGCACCGATCCGCTTTGTACCCGTACGACGCGCCTGCGCATTGCGGTGCATACGCAGTTCTGACCTGATCGCAGCACTGCAAAAAAAGCTAGCGTGTGATCAGGTCTGAATGACCCCCTTTATTTCCTGCTGCACTTATGCTTACAGCGACCTTTCACCTCCTCCACCTCTTCATCATTCTTCATCTCTCACCTGCTTGGGATCCAGTCTGATGACCCGTAGAGGCTGTTGGCGCTACGGAGGATGAAACTCGTTAGTGGCAGGCTGCGGGTACACACAACTAGTATACAGAGCTACACGCTACTCAATTAGGGGCCCATTTATCATTAAATAATGGCGGCTTATTTCCAGACGAGACACATTTTTGGGGGTAGCTGCAAATATTTTGTCTCGCCCTCATGTTTGAAGAAGGGATCACGGCAGATATCTCCATTCCCTGCGGCAGCCGCAGCCCCCGGAGGTGTCTATTGGGAAGTGATGGTGTCATATTTACAAAGCTCTGGAATGTGAATCCTTCCCAGGCTTGGCCCCCGCATCTACTGCCGTCTGAAGATGGCGTTAGCCCTTCCGTAGCCTATAGGCTACACTTTGCATAATTAGCCTGCAGGGAGTTCCGCAGGAAACCTGCAATGGCTTCCATGCATGGATGATCAGTGGGACTGCGCTTGTGCAGGAGTCCTGCGTCCATTCCGATAATATTGCGCACAGATTGCATTAAGTGTGTGATTAATGATAAATAGGCCCCTGACAGAGCTCCCATTCTCCTGTAACAGTAAAGAAAGACACACTGGCGACCCGACATTTATGGAAATTCTAGAAGCCCCCCCTCCTTCCATCTCATGTGGACAAAGACAGGAAACATCTGCCGCAGAGAAATCGCACAATGAGTTTGTCTAAGAGCATCACAAGACCGGATTATAGGAAAAGGAACTTTCCAAGTACAGTGATTACAGTGGAAACCCGTGACTCCTAGGGAGACGAGATCCTGAAATATAGAAAAGCGTTAAGACACCAGGTTACATACCGATCCGCTGAGTCTTCTCGTCGATCTTACTGGTGGTTGTCTCTGTTCCAGGGAAGTCTTCGCATATCGTGTCTTTCGTGGCCGTACAGCGTTCTCTAATGCGTTGTCCTTCGGGACAGCTAAAAAGGAACACACCTGTGATATAGGGGACACCCCATGTGATCTGACATCTGTGATATAGGGGACACCCCATGTCATCAGACACCTGTGATATAGGGGACACCCCATGTGATCGGGTTCCTGTGATATAGGGGACACCCCATGTGATCGGACACCTGTGATATAGGGGACACCCCATGTGATCTGACATCTGTGATATAGGGGACACCCCATGTCATCGGACACCTGTGATATAGGGGACAACCCATGTCATCAGACACCTGTGATATAGGGGACAACCCATGTCATCAGACACCTGTGATATAGGGGACACCCCATGTGATCGGACACCTGTGATATAGGGGACACCCCATGTGATCGGACACCTGTGATATAGGGGACACCCCATGTGATCTGACATCTGTGATATAGGGGACACCCCATGTCATCAGACACCTGTGATATAGGGGACACCCCATGTGATCGGGTTCCTGTGATATAGGGGACACCCCATGTGATCGGGTTCCTGTGATATAGGGGACACCCCATGTGATCGGGTTCCTGTGATATAGGGGACACCCCATGTGATCGGGTTCCTGTGATATAGGGGACACCCCATGTGATCGGGTTGCTGTGATAAAGGGGACACCCCATGTGATCTGACATCTGTGATATAGGGGACACCCCATGTGATCGGACACCTGTGATATAGGGGACACCCCATGTGATCTGACATAGGCTCAGGCCATACAATCCGCCCTGTACTTCCTTTTAGGCACATAAGGTACAAGAGTTATTTGAAACTATTCCAACCTACCCCATTACTGTGCTTCTCCTTAGGGGTACGATTTAAAGGCCCTATCCCATCTTTGCACCCCCCACCCCTGCCCCTTCTCCTATTATTCACAGTTTGCCTGTGGGAAGATACTTGGAAGATGTTCACTTGTCCCTAAACTTTTGATTCAGGCAGCTATGGATGACTTACACTATACTAAGTATCATGCAATTGCCATGGCACATGCCATAAAACTTAGGGGGGGGTGCATCAAAGTTTTGAGAGAGATAAAGTACATATATAGTGGCAGATGCTCAATTATCTTAGTGATATCATTCAGGTGCTTGAAAGGGAGGGGTATTTCTAAGCAAGAAAAAAAGGCATTTTGTTTCCCCCAGCACACTGAATGATAACAGCAACCAGATTTAAATCCCACATAATATTAGAATTCAGAGATCTCAGTTACATATATTTACGCAAATGTATGAATAAGCCCCAAAGCCGTGTCAAAGCCTCTCTGTATATTTGGGGTCCCTAGCGCTATATCTAGGTGCAGGGTGTGACATCCCAAAAATCAGCATAAGCCAGAAATCCCAGGGCAGCATACCAGTGAAAAAACTATAGTGTTAATAAACTAGTGTTAGGAAGCCGAAGCTATAGAGAGGGTGATACAAACATGAGATGTAATTAAAATGGAGAAATAGTGTTAAAGAAATTCATAAGTGATAAGTGTTAATAGAATTTAAAGGTAGGCCACGCTAAACACTTATCACTTATCGTGACCACCGGTGAGTTTCTGGACCGGCTAGTTCAATTTTGCAAAGTAAGCAAGGAGTTAAAGTGGGAGATGTATCAAAACTTGGAGAGAAAGTGGAGAAGTTGCCCATAGCAACCGATCATGCGGTACATGCACGGACACAAACATGTATTCGCGAAATATACCCTGAGAATTGCAGTAAGTGGATTCCCGGGGACAGAGCTTTCTCACAAGCGTGTGATAAGTGATACATCCTTGCCACGCATTCAATGATCACATCACATCCCACCCTCATCTGAGATGCGGATTGTGATAAATATGCATCTAGAACCCTAGAACTATTACGTTAAGACTGGCAGTCCATGGCATGTCGGGGAACCTCCGCAAGTTGCACCCACCTTGAGCAGCGTGTACAGGCCTCACACGGCTCCTCGGGTAGACAGTAGTACCCAGGCTTGCACTCACACTCTGCATTGCGTCTCGTTGTACACTCTTGTACCAGAACTTGATCTGTAATATGGAAGAAGGACAGACGATAATTCTCATATATTTCTTATTATGACGCCTGCGCAGACTGATAATAGGACGACGCAACCTGCACTATATGGTCTGCAATGTATATGGATATGACAGAGGCCGCATAGCGCTTACATGTATGTGTTCTGTCATGACTGGGGTCCAAGCAACATGAACATAAGTGAAATGTGACACCCCACTCCCTCCCCCCATTACCATCAGCGGATCTGCATAATCTGACGGTTCATATTGTCTGCAACCAATCAGCTCCAAACTGTCATTTTTATTTTTTAAACACAGCCTGTAACATGGCAGTTAGGAGCTGATTGGCTGGTACTTTATCTCCATTTACTTTGTCTCTCTCCAAGGCTTAGTAAATAGGGGGTTATTCAGACCTGATCGCTGTTATGCGAATACACTAGGCGGCCGGATTGCAGTGCGCAGGGCCAAACGACAAAAAAATACTGCAACTTTCTTGATCACTAGCCGTACACAAGTTGATGGACAGGAAATGGACGTTTGTGGGTGGTAACTGGCCGTTTTCTGAGAGTGTCAGGAAAAACGCAGGAGTGGCCGAGCGTTTTCAGGGCAGGTGTGTGACGTCAGCTCCGGCCCCGATCAGCCTGTTTGTATCGCACTGGAGGAGTAAGTCCTGGGCTGCGTACAGACTGGAAAAATCATTAGAAGGTGAGTGAGTTGCAAACGGATTTGCATCTGACCGGCGATCATCGTGATTTTCGCACGGCGTATGCAGACATGCACGGGGCGGGTTTTCACTCTGTCTGGGCGGCAGCTATTCAGTCGCAAACCTCTGTAAATTTGCAGAGAAGCAATCAAGTCTGAATAACCCCCATAGAACCCTGTATCTCCGTGTGAGGAATTGCTATACCATACCTTTCCTACATCTGAGGCAGAAGAGGCATTGTTCCAGTCCGCTGGGTCCGGCTGTGTAATCCTTCCCCAGAGTGCAAGGCTGACAAGTTCCACGTGCGTGGTTCACGGTGCAGTGCTGAGACACGCGTGTACCTGGGAACAAATCATATATGGTTCAATACACCCAGCCCAGATCGCAGGGTCACGGGTTACTTTTTGTAGCTATTTAGAAGTTGATTTTCTTACAGGAACTGAATGGGTCATACTATAGGACACATCATATAAATATACAGTATATACACACCCACATAGAATCTTAGAAGGAATAATGCACACCTAACATTATTAGAGGTCCGCTAGGACTTTTGTAACTTGGCCGGTAGTTTTGTTCCTTTTTATATGGTCATGGAAATGATGATAATATCCTTATAATATACAGTAGGGGGTACATTCTCGTGTTTAATATCCAAAAAGGTTTCAGCTTAGTAAATATAAGCTGATGGGGTTGTAGTGGAGGAAACCTACTTGCACACAGAGGAGGACCGCCAATAAATGATCAATGGTTGACACCCCTTCAGCAGCAACCAACCACAAGCAGCCAGGCTAGACTACTCCTAGTGATTGGCTGCCAGTGACTCCCGGGCTGTGATCATTTGGCGTCACAAACAGTCGGATCTCATGAACCAAGGCCGTCACTGGCGCAAACTCTGATACCAGCGAGCGCATTACGTGCGACTCCATATTGGACCCATATTATAGAAACAGTAAATGATAACTAAACAGCTCACCTGCTGGGCAAAGCCTACAGCAATTCCCTTTCAACGGGTACTCGTCTTCATAGCATTCGGTGTGCCGCAGGGTCCGGTTGTGAGCGAGGCCGTTATCCGGCTCCTCTGGATTCTCTGGGATATAACGTCCAACCACAAGCTGTGAGACAGCAGAAAACAGACATTTACATTCATGCTAGCACATTCCGGGCCCAGCTCTATGTCTGTGCATGTGACTGTGGTAACCCTGGTTACGCAATCTATGCACGATGCTCCCATACACAAAGCTTTACGTGTTGGCTGCTTCCCTAACCCCCTTCCTGCCGGCGTCAGAACACACTGTGTTTCTAGGGGATTTTCTTATCGAATATTGGTTTATTGGACGCCAACAAAGGTAACGCACATGAATTCCACATACAGGTTCCCCATCCAATACAAACCTGTTCCAAGTACATTTTTATAATAAAACCCTATGGGTGCCGACGGGATCCCGAACACCAGCATACCGACAGCAGGATCTATGCGCTCGCCATGCTGCGGGCACGGTGGCGTGCTATGCGCACCACGCTATTTATTCTCCCTCCAGGGGGTTCGTGGACCCCCAAGAGGGAGAATAGTTGTCGGTATGCCGGGTGTCGGGATTCCGGCGCCGGTATACTGAGCGCTGAAATCCCAACAGCCGGCATACTGAATACCACCCGCGTGTGATGAAGAGTTGGAAGTGAAATGGGCTTAAATAGCTGTAAGGGGTCTATTCATGAAACAGTGAAAAGAATGGAGACGTGAGCCAGTAGAGAAGTAGCCCATGCCAACCAATCGGCCGCTACGTATAATTTTATAGAATGCGCTTGATAAATGTTACTTCAAAGCAGATTGGTTGCCATGGGCAACTTCTCCACTGGCTCACTTCTCCACTCTTTTCACTGCTTCATGAATAGACTAGATTACGTATGATCAGATTACATAGGAGGAATGTGGCGGAAATCAGGGGTGATCTGCTGGACTTCGGGGGTAATTCTGAGTTGATTGCAGCAGGAATTTTGTTAGCAGTTGGGCAAAACCACGTGCACTGCAGGGGAGGCAGATGTAACACGTGCAGAGAGAGTTAGATTTGGATGGGTTATTTTGTTTCTGTGCAGGGTAAATACTGGCTGCTTTATTTTTACACTACAATTTAGATTGCAGATTGAACACACTCCGCCCAAATCTAACTCTCTCTGCACATGTTACATATGCCCCTCCTGCAGTGCACATGGTTTTACCCAAATGCCAACAAAATTCCTGCTGCGATCAACTTGGAATTACCTCCTTCATGCGTTTGTCTATCACACTGTGTAACTTCTGGAATTAAGCCCCAGAGTTTTCAGCAAGTATGGATACAATTAGCACTGGGCTGTGTTGAGATAAGGACTACGTGTTCCGGTATAACGCAGCGTTCCTCCTGACTCATCGGCGTGGTATGTGGATAAAAGGCAGATTTAAGGCCAGGGATTGTCGCGGGCTGGCACTAGGTGTGGCTTAACCCCTTCGCTGGCACTTTGTGGACTGCTCACATTCCAATGTCAATATCAGTAATTATTTACGCAGCACCTGCAGTTTTTTAAATAACTTTGAATTTCCAGAAAATAGTCGCACAGTTTATTTCCCCTCACACACAATTTACACAGTGTCGCAAACGTTTATTTATTGTTGTTTAAAAATTGCATGAAAGTAAAGCGTATACGGTTATACTGTAGTAAGAGAGAGGTCTTGTACTGTAACCATCACCAAGTAAATTATTTGTGGTTCTCGCTTCGGCATGAATCCACCTTTCCAAAACAACAAAAAGTCGGATTCTATATTTGCGTTTTCAACATTAAATATGCACCTTAAATTTACAATGTATTTTGTGCCTTATTCAGGATGGATCACAAAAGCAAAATCTTCCTCTAATGGGCAAAACCATGTGCAGTGCAGGTGGAGCAGATGTAACATGTGCAGAGAGAGTTAGATTTGGGTGGGGAATGTTCAGTTTGAAATCTAAATTGCAGTGTAAAAATAAAGCAGCCAGTATTTACCCTGCACAGAAACAATATAACCCACCCAAATCTAACTCTCTCTGCACATGTTATATCTGCCTCACCTGCAGTGCTGCATGGTTTTACCCATTACAGATTTTGCTCCCCCTCCCACACACACCTGTGATCCATCTAATATACTGTAAGCTTCTACATGAAGGGTTGGGAGAAAGCAGACAGAAAATCACAGGTGTACATACTATATACATGATTCATCGGTCTGGATGCATTCGGTGCTAGGAATGTGCAGTGTCTCTGTCAGGGGGAGCTGTTTATTTGAGTTGCCCTTGGTTACAGTTATAATCACAAAGAGGCCTCATACCCACAGCTGATGCAATGCGTAATACAGTGCTACTAAATTGCATGTGAAAGGGGTCAGGCATATCCACTCATGTCACCTTACAGGGGTATTGGATTGCATGGTCGACGGAGCTATGTTGACACAACAATATTCAAATAAGATCATTAGCATGGTTCAAATTGTCACAGGGTACATTGGTGAATTGCAGTGCAAAACACCACTAAGAGTTGGACGCCATTCCGCCTGCGCCATGTACAAAATGCAACTTGCGCACAAATGTTTGTCACCGCGCCTGGCTTTTTTATTTTTCCGCGTATATTTTGCACTTGTAGCCACCTTCATGCATGGGGCTGTACATTTAGTACCGTAGGAAACAGAACAAATTGACTCAATAAAACACCCAACAAGAAAAAGCTTCTGGGATTGTTGCAGATCTGTGCGCTGCGTAACTGAACGGTTACCTATGATCAACATAGTATCCGCTCTATAAATAACATCTGAAACATAGGCCCTCATTCCGAGTTGTTCGCTCGCAAGGCGAATGTAGCAGAGTTACACACGCTAAGCCGCCGCCTACTGGGAGTGAATCTTAGCTTCTTAAAATTGCGACCGACGTACGCGCAATATTGCGATTACAAACGAGTTAGCAGTTTCAGAGTAGCTCCAGACTTACTCTGCCTGTGCGATCATTTCAGTGCTTGTCGTTCCTGGTTGTCGTCACAAACACACCCAGCGTTCGCCCAGGCACTCCCACCGTTTCCCCGGCCACTCCTGCGTTTTTTCCGGAAACGGTAGCGTTTTCAGCCACACGCCCCTGAAACGCCGTGTATCCGCCCAGTAACACCCATTTCCTGTCAATCACATTACGATCGCCGGAGCGAAGAAAAAGCCGTGAGTAAAAATACTTTCTTCATAGTAAAGTTACTTGGCGCAGTCGCAGTGCGAACATTGCGCATGCGTACTAAGCGGATTTTCACTGCGATGCGATGAAAAATACCGAGCGAACAACTCGGAATGAGGGCCATAGTGCAACAACGTCTGCAATAACATCTGCTGTTATTATTCTGGATCAACTAAACCATCATCTTTTTCACCGTCTGCTACAGTATAATAACAGCTGCAATAATATCTGCAAATATAATGGTTATTATCATTGCTTATTCGCTCTTTTTAATAATCGGATGCATCATTAAAAATAAGTGTTAGAAGTGCGGCAGCTCTTAGGAGAGAGATAATGTTTTTGAGTGTGGAATAAATTATATATATATATATATATATATATATATATAATAAAATGTAATTGAATCACTGACCAGTGCATGTATGCTGTGTTTTTTTTTTTAAATATAATTTTTATTGAAGAAAAGGCACATGAGGACATACAAACATCTTTGATTGAAAATATACCGCATGAAATACATCGCATGATGTAGCGCTGCTGTGTACAAAATCGTCGTGACAAGGAAATGAGATAAATTGCGCTATATAAATGAGCATAAAAGAGAATAAAATAATACATGCCAATCATAAAGAATATGTGGACTCACCACCTTGTGAGCGCATTCTGCAAAGTATATAATAATAATAATAATAATAATTGCATTATGAGGACATGAGGGAATCGAATGAGAGAAGAATCAAACAGAAACCCTCCTGTCAAAAGTTATGGGCGCAGCACATCAGTAAATCAACCAACAATTGAAAAGTATCTAGAGGTAACCCGTCCTTCAATATTCATTTTCTATTTTATTATAAAGATAGTATATTAGACAAAATATGTAACATTAAAATTGCAAAATGGAGAAGAATAAGGGGGGAGGAAAAAGAGACAGAGAAGAATGAGGAGGGAAGAGGAAGGGGGGGGGGGGGGACATACATAACCAAGACAAAAACAGTATGTATCGCAAGACCCAAGAGGGGGGTAAGGATCTCACACAGGTGGTGAGAAGCACTTAACTCTGTGAATAGGGTCACACATTCAAAATACGTAAGGTCACATTGTGTATATACCATTGGGGACAGAAGATTCAGGTAATCTGTCTAAAGTAGGGACCAAGTAGTAGACTCAAAGATCTTTAGGATCTTGAGTTGAGTGGATACATCATAACTCTGTAAGACGGCTTCCCATTTCTTATATATATGCTGTATATTTTAATTACATTTTGTACGCGCGGTATTTCTCCTTTTTTAGTACCGTAGGAGCGTGCCGCTGCCTACCAGGGATTTCTCTGTTTTTTTTAAGAGGCACTTGTTAATAAATATAAAGATAAGCAATAAAGCCCCTCTATAGAGCACTGGAAATGACTAATTCTATCGGTGTCCTTTGGTTCACAAAGTTTTGTTTGCTAGTATAAAGTAACTGAAGAAAATATTACAAATATAAATCATAACAAGACAAACCATTATGTTGCAATAAACGCAGCTTCACTGTACTTTGAAGATAAAAGCACAAATCTAGAGGGAAATACTATAATGAAATCCCCCCCCTACTGGCTCTCTTGGTACCTTTAGCCACTGAGTTTCAAAAGTGTCCACTTAATAGGGAAAAAGGAAATTGTGCTCAAAGCTTTAATAACCCAACAGTGACGACAACGTTCTGTCCTTTCAAACCCTTTTTAAGAATATGTTCTTGAGTTAGGGTGTGTAATGTTTCAATGTTAGCATCCGTCCCAGACATTAATATAACTTTGTTAGCAATTGTCAAAACAAATGTTAAAAAGATATAAAGTCCTTATGGACCGAACCAAAGTTCCAATAATCAGAATTGCAGCACAGCGTCGCCTGTGGGTCACAAGTTGGTTTCAAACCTATTACTAAGATAAATTAGAGAATCTTTTTAGAAAAAATTTAGGCATTTTCCTACATTCCCAGATTTGGTGATAATACAGAGCCGTGGTGTATTTATACTTAAGACCAAGACCAGTTTCACGTTCTACCAAATGTACTTCTTGAAGTATGACCGATTGTAAGGTTTTCACGTGGTATTTAGTTAGATGTGTGGGACAGATGCACCCAAATCCCTCTGCTATACGATGGTCTTTCCCAAATCTTATCGCCTGAGCCTTGTACCATACAGGCGGTCAAATATAATGTGTCTTGTAGCATCTCACATATATGATACGTTAAGTAAACAACATCCATGTAATGTACAAATGTAAGAAATTGGGGAGTAAGCCGCAGCGATAAATCCGATATTTGTTGCTGTTATACTAACTGGCACCAAACACGCTAAACCGATGCTGGCTGATTGCTTGTAACCGCGTTGTACAAAGTGTGACGTATCACAACAGCAGGAATGCTGCGACACAAGTTTATCAGGTTACAAACCCTGAAAATCTAACACCTTAGGTGTCAAATGTTCACGAAGCATCCAGCTAGTTGCATCACAGGATGTGCCCTATGGTTTACGTTACCCCCACATAACCCTGCGCTGCTGTCACCTGGGACGCTGGTGAGCAGACGTGGGGGAGATGTGGTTATGTGGTCCGCGTTCAGCATCACAATGATGACACTCTGCAACGGTGACAGGAGTGACTTGTGTGGTGACACGGCGGAGCGGCTGAACGTGACCTCAATTACTTCTCACACCTTCTGTATTTGTATTGTAAACTCTTTTCTTTCTGATAGTCATGTTCCCATATCTACAACGCTAAATGCCATCAGTGACATACTGTGTACACACACACACACACACACACACACACACACACACACACACACACACACACTCTGACTGTGTATACACTACAGGTTGAGTCCCCATTCCAAAGTATTCTGAAATGGGATTTTTTATTTTATTTTTTTCACAACAGATAGTGACACCTTTACTTTCTGATGGTGCAGTGTACACACTTTGTTTCATGTGCAAAAATATTGTATAAAATGAACTTCAGGGTATGTGTATAAAGCGTATAAAACAGAAGTGCATTCTGTGGTTAGACTTGGGTCCTATACCCGGGATCCGGTCTCTAGGTCGACCAATAGTGGTCGACCTAGACACTGTCGACCTAAGTCTAATCTATCTACAATACCACACCCCCTATACCCGTGATATCTCATTATGGCATTCAAATATTCCACTATACGGAAAAATACGAAATCCAATATACTGTACTTCTGTGTGTGTGTATATAAAATCATACATACGTACAATATATACACACATACAAACAGAAGGCATAAGGGGAAACAAATCCTTGCATCCGGGGGCCCCCAAATTACCACATGCAGCGATGTCGCCAGGAAACTTACAGCAGCGACACTCAGGACGGATAGATAATGACTACAGAGTCCCCACTGGGTATTGCAACATTTCAGAACTTGTCTGCACTTTTTGTACTGTGCTCCGGCTGTTGTGGCTTTCTATGTATGGGCCGTGGAGCCACTTAAAAAAAAAATTCCACTGTTTTTGCTAAGTAAGCCCAAGTTATAGATTAACGACTTGGCTCTTCAAGGAAGAAACAGGTTTTTAAATACAGTTTCAATATTTGAACTTTAAACTCTGTGACTTGTGTTCTTCTGACTTATCTGTGTAGTGTGACGCAACAGGGGGCGGGGCCACTGCTACAAAGGAGGCGGATTCTTTGAAAATCTATTTTTATAACATTTTATAACTTTTTTTTTTGCCTTGAGATATTAGATTTGCGTCATATGGTTAATGATCAATATAAACTGCAAAAACACCATTGAGATAGTACGTATGTATGTACTGAAAAATGTGAGTAAAGGTTGGTAATATTTGATCGTTTCTGCACATACCAGCGGATGCCCTGAGACAACAAACAGCCCAACTGCTTAACCAATGGAGTGGTTTTATTGGTGAAAAAAGAAGTACAGTTGTACTCACTGTTATACACACTGGTTCTCATAGAGCAGGGTGTCACACAGTCCCCCAGCTGGTGAGAGTACTGTATGCGGATGTTTGGTAAAGGTGCAGGCACTCTGAAATGCTTGCAGATTGCAGGTAATCGCAGGTCTCTAAGGAGCTAAGTGGAAGACATATGTCGCAAATGTGCAGTCCTAAGCTTGGTAGCCATCTTGGTAACGTGAATGAAGCCTCCCTGAGGAGCAATTTGCACGTGGTGCTCTCTATCTTCAGTATGTATGTATATATTTAATTATTTTACAAGCATTAATTGATTCCTGGATATCATCTGGTACCTGTTTTAAGACACAGTGGTCTCTGAGTATAGATCCTAATAGTGGACCATTTGCAAACCATGAGGGCGTAACAGACAGTGCATCAGCATCAAACTCCAAAGCACGTAAAGCCAATGGGCCAATACAGCCGGCTAAAGACAACACAAAAATGTTTTTTAATGGCCAAAAAGAATTTGCCTGTGAGGAGAGCGCTTTCTGGCAGAGAGCAGGGTGAGGAACGTGGTTGGAGATGGGTAGATCTGGGTTGGATCAGACCCGCATCTCCCGGAGGGGAGGTAAAAGATGTTGGCGAATATGACTTTAGCGCCACAGTGATGTCACAGATACTTTGTTAGGTGGATACATAGAACCTCTTTACAATGGCTGCCTCTACTGTGCGCAGACGGTTGGTGCAGTTTAATGAACGTCAACAGTCTGTAAATAAATTAGGAGGCTCTGACGCCTAATCATCACACACAACTGAGGGGTACAATCAAATCCATGAACTCTGTGTTCGTAGAACTTAAATCTGTCACATTAGTTATCTGGCTTTTCAGTCACATTTTATCCGTTATCCCCCAGCACACTTATCCGTTATCCCCAGCACACTTATCCGTTATCCCCAGCACACTTATCCGTTATCCCCAGCACACTTATCCGTTCTCCCCCAGCACACTTATCCGTTATCCCCCAGCACACTTATCCGTTCTCCCCCAGCACACTTATCCGTTATCCCCCCAGCACACTTATCCGTTATCCCCAGCACACTTATCCGTTCTCCCCAGCACACTTATCCGTTATCCCCAGCACACTTATCCGTTATCCCCCTCAGCACACTTATCCGTTATCCCCAGCACACTTATCCGTTCTCCCCCCAGCACACTTATCCGTTATCCCCAGCACACTTATCCGTTATCCCCCTCAGCACACTTATCCGTATCCCCAGCACACTTATCCGTTCTCCCCCCAGCACACTTATCCGTTCTCCCCAGCACACTTATCCGTTATCCCCAGCACACTTATCCGTTATCCCCAGCACACTTATCCGTTATCCCCCTCAGCACACTTATCCGTTATCCCCAGCACACTTATCCGTTATCCCCAGCACACTTATCCGTTATCCCCAGCACACTTATCCGTTATCCCCAGCACACTTATCCGTTATCCCCCTCAGCACACTTATCCGTTATCCCCAGCACACTTATCCGTTATCCCCAGCACACTTATCCGTTATCCCCAGCACACTTATCCGTTATCCCCAGCACACTTATCCGTTATCCCCAGCACACTTATCCGTTATCCCCCTCAGCACACTTATCCGTATCCCCAGCACACTTATCCGTTATCCCCAGCACACTTATCCGTTATCCCCCTCAGCACACTTATCCGTTCTCCCCCCAGCACACTTATCCGTTATCCCCAGCACACTTATCCGTTATCCCCAGCACACTTATCCGTTATCCCCCAGCACACTTATCCGTTATCCCCAGCACACTTATCCGTTATCCCCCTCAGCACACTTATCCGTTATCCACAGCACACTTATCCGTTATCCCCAGCACACTTATCCGTTATCCCCAGCACACTTATCCGTTATCCCCAGCACACTTATCCGTATCCCCCAGCACACTTATCCGTTATCCCCAGCACACTTATCCGTTATCCCCAGCACACTTATCCGTTATCCCCAGCACACTTATCCGTTATCCCCCAGCACACTTATCCGTTATCCCCAGCACACTTATCCGTTATCCCCCAGCACACTTATCCGTTATCCCCAGCACACTTATCCGTTATCCCCCAGCACACTTATCCGTATCCCCCAGCACACTTATCCGTATCCCCCAGCACACTTATCCGTTATCCCCTGCACACTTATCCGTTATCCCCCAGCACACTTATCCGTATCCCCCAGCACACTTATCCGTTCTCCCACCAGCACACTTATCCGTTCTCCCCAGCACACTTATCCGTTCTCCCCCCAGCACACTTATCCGTTATCCCCAGCACACTTATCCGTTATCCCCCAGCACACTTATCCGTTATCCCCCAGCACACTTATCCGTTATCCCCAGCACACTTATCCGTTATCCCCAGCACACTTATCCGTTCTCCCACCAGCACACTTATCCGTTATCCCCAGCACACTTATCCGTTATCCCCCAGCACACTTATCCGTTATCCCCCAGCACACTTATCCGTTATCCCCAGCACACTTATCCGTTATCCCCCAGCACACTTATCCGTTATCCCCAGCACACTTATCCGTTATCCCCAGCACACTTATCCGTTATCCCCAGCACACTTATCCGTTATCCCCAGCACACTTATCCGTTCTCCCACCAGCACACTTATCCGTTATCCCCAGCACACTTATCCGTTATCCCCCAGCACACTTATCCGTTATCCCCAGCACACTTATCCGTTCTCCCACCAGCACACTTATCCGTTATCCCCAGCACACTTATCCGTTATCCCCCAGCACACTTATCCGTTATCCCCAGCACACTTATCCGTTATCCCCCTCAGCACACTTATCCGTTCTCCCCCCAGCACACTTATCCGTTATCCCCAGCACACTTATCCGTTATCCCCAGCACACTTATCCGTTATCCCCCTCAGCACACTTATCCGTTATCCCCAGCACACTTATCCGTTCTCCCCCCAGCACACTTATCCGTTATCCACAGCACACTTATCCGTTATCCCCAGCACACTTATCCGTTATCCCCAGCACACTTATCCGTTATCCCCCAGCACACTTATCCGTTATCCCCAGCACACTTATCCGTTATCCCCCAGCACACTTATCCGTTATCCCCCAGCACACTTATCCGTTATCCCCAGCACACTTATCCGTTATCCCCAGCACACTTATCCGTTATCCCCCAGCACACTTATCCGTTCTCCCACCAGCACACTTATCCGTTATCCCCAGCACACTTATCCGTTATCCCCAGCACACTTATCCGTTCTCCCCCCAGCACACTTATCCGTTCTCCCCAGCACACTTATCCGTTATCCCCCAGCACACTTATCCGTTATCCCCCAGCACACTTATCCGTTATCCCCAGCACACTTATCCGTTCTCCCCAGCACACTTATCCGTTCTCCCACCAGCACACTTATCCGTTATCCCCCCAGCACACTTATCCGTTATCCCCAGCACACTTATCCGTTATCCCCAGCACACTTATCCGTTCTCCCACCAGCACACTTATCCGTTATCCCCAGCACACTTATCCGTTATCCCCCAGCACACTTATCCGTTATCCCCCAGCACACTTATCCGTTATCCCCAGCACACTTATCCGTTATCCCCCTCAGCACACTTATCCGTTCTCCCACCAGCACACTTATCCGTTATCCCCAGCACACTTATCCGTTATCCCCAGCACACTTATCCGTTCTCCCCCCAGCACACTTATCCGTTCTCCCCAGCACACTTATCCGTTATCCCCCAGCACACTTATCCGTTATCCCCCAGCACACTTATCCGTTATCCCCAGCACACTTATCCGTTATCCCCAGCACACTTATCCGTTCTCCCACCAGCACACTTATCCGTTATCCCCCCAGCACACTTATCCGTTATCCCCAGCACACTTATCCGTTATCCCCAGCACACTTATCCGTTCTCCCACCAGCACACTTATCCGTTATCCCCAGCACACTTATCCGTTATCCCCCAGCACACTTATCCGTTATCCCCAGCACACTTATCCGTTATCCCCCAGCACACTTATCCGTTATCCCCAGCACACTTATCCGTTATCCCCCAGCACACTTATCCGTTATCCCCAGCACACTTATCCGTTATCCCCCAGCACACTTATCCGTTATCCCCAGCACACTTATCCGTTATCCCCAGCACACTTATCCGTTATCCCCAGCACACTTATCCGTTATCCCCAGCACACTTATCCGTTATCCCCAGCACACTTATCCGTTATCCCCAGCACACTTATCCGTTCTCCCACCAGCACACTTATCCGTTATCCCCAGCACACTTATCCGTTATCCCCAGCACACTTATCCGTTATCCCCCAGCACACTTATCCGTTCTCCCACCAGCACACTTATCCGTTATCCCCAGCACACTTATCCGTTATCCCCAGCACACTTATCCGTTATCCCCAGCACACTTATCCGTTATCCCCCAGCACACTTATCCGTTCTCCCACCAGCACACTTATCCGTTATCCCCAGCACACTTATCCGTTATCCCCAGCACACTTATCCGTTATCCCCAGCACACTTATCCGTTATCCCCCAGCACACTTATCCGTTATCCCCAGCACACTTATCCGTTATCCCCAGCACACTTATCCGTTATCCCCAGCACACTTATCCGTTCTCCCCCCAGCACACTTATCCGTTATCCCCAGCACACTTATCCGTTATCCCCCCAGCACACTTATCCGTTATCCCCCAGCACACTTATCCGTTCTCCCACCAGCACACTTATCCGTTATCCCCAGCACACTTATCCGTTATCCCCAGCACACTTATCCGTTATCCCCAGCACACTTATCCGTTATCCCCAGCACACTTATCCGTTATCCCCAGCACACTTATCCGTTATCCCCCAGCACACTTATCCGTTATCCCCAGCACACTAATCCGTTATCCCCAGCACACTTATCCGTTATCCCCAGCACACTTATCCGTTATCCCCCAGCACACTTATCCGTTATCCCCCAGCACACTTATCCGTTATCCCCCAGCACACTTATCCGTTATCCCCAGCACACTTATCCGTTATCCCCAGCACACTTATCCGTTCTCCCACCAGCACACTTATCCGTTATCCCCAGCACACTTATCCGTTATCCCCAGCACACTTATCCGTTATCCCCAGCACACTTATCCGTTATCCCCCAGCACACTTATCCGTTATCCCCAGCACACTTATCCGTTATCCCCAGCACACTTATCCGTTATCCCCCAGCACACTTATCCGTTATCCCCAGCACACTTATCCGTTATCCCCCAGCACACTTATCCGTTATCCCCAGCACACTTATCCGTTATCCCCAGCACACTTATCCGTTCTCCCCCCAGCACACTTATCCGTTATCCCCAGCACACTTATCCGTTCTCCCCCCAGCACACTTATCCGTTATCCCCCACACTTATCCGTTATCCCCCAGCACACTTATCCGTATCCCCCAGCACACTTATCCGTTATCCTCCAGCACACTTATCCGTATCCCCCAGCACACTTATCCGTTATCCCCCCAGCACACTTATCCGTTATCTCCCAGCACACTTATCCGTATCCCCCAGCACACTTATCCGTATCCCCCAGCACACTTATCCGTTATCCCCAGCACACTTATCCGTTATCCCCCAGCACACTTATCCGTATCCCCCAGCACACTTATCCGTTATCCCCCAGCACACTTATCCGTATCCCCCAGCACACTTATCCATTATCCCCCCAGCACACTTATCCGTTATCCCCCAGCACACTTATCCGTTATCCCCAGCACACTTACCCGTTATCCCCAGCACACTTATCCGTTATCCCCCAGCACACTTATCCGTATCCCCCAGCACACTTATCCATTCTCCCCCCAGCACACTTATCCGTATCCCCCAGCACACTTATCCGTTATCCCCCAGCACACTTATCCGTTATCCCCCAGCACACTTATCCGTTATCCCCCAGCACACTTATCCGTATCCCCCAGCACACTTATCCGTTATCCCAAGCACACTTATCCGTTATCCCAAGCACACTTATCCGTTATCCCCAGCACACTTATCCGTTATCCCCCAGCACACTTATCCGTATCCCCCAGCACACTTATCCATTCTCCCCCCAGCACACTTATCCGTATCCCCCAGCACACTTATCCGTTATCCCCCAGCACACTTATCCGTATCCCCCAGCACACTTATCCGTTATCCCCCAGCACACTTATCCGTATCCCCCAGCACACTTATCCGTTCTCCCCCCAGCACACTTATCACACTTATCCGTTATCCCCCCAGCACACTTATCACACTTATCCGTTATCCCCCCAGCACACTTATCACACTTATCCGTTACCCCCCAGCACACTTATCTGTTATCCCAACACACTTGTCCGTTCTCCCCCCCCAGCACACTTGTCCGTTCTCCCCCCCCAGCACACTTGTCCGTTCTCCCCTCCCAGCACACTTGTCCGTTCTCCCCCCCAGCCCGTTCTCCCCCCCAGCCCGTTCTCCCCCCCAGCACACTTGTCCATTCTCCCCCCCAGCACACTTGTCCGTTCTCCCCCCCAGCACACTTGTCCGTTCTCCCCCCCAGCACACTTGTCCGTTCTCCCCCCCAGCACACTTGTCCGTTCTCCCCCCCAGCACACTTGTCCCGTTCTCCCCCCAGCACACTTGTCCCGTTCTCCCCCCAGCACACTTGTCCCGTTCTCCCCCCAGCACACTTGTCCCGTTCTCCCCCCAGCACACTTGTCCCGTTCTCCCCCCAGCACACTTGTCCCGTTCTCCCCCCAGCACACTTGTCCGTTCTCCCCCCAGCACACAGTTTGAGAACCACTGGGCTATACCAATATTCAGTATTCAATATATTGTTTCACCAAGAACTAGTAGTCCATTACTGAGGCATGAGGCATTGTCTGTGGCTCAACCAATATTCAGCCTTTCACATCACTGGGAAATAGGCCATTACTGAGGCATGAGGCTTTGTCTGTGGGATTAACCCATATTCACTGGGAACTAGTCTATAGCTGAGGTAAAAAGGTTCCCAGGGAACATCACTTTAGCCTGCAGGAGGGCAACAAAGCAACAGGTGCAATTACACAGGCTCATGGGTCCAGATGGGGAAACTATTCTGACACCTGCATTTAATATAGAAAATATTTGTTCACAAACCATTAATAACTGAATGACTACAAGAAGGAAACGCAGCACAGAGCTATTCCTACATTCATCCTCATCTCCGCTTTCTGGCCGGCGGTTTTGCTTTGGCAGCAACTCCCGCGCCTACTGAGGAGGGAGCCTGGACACTTGGCGTCCTGTTACTCTATCACTTCCAGAATGATACGGCCTCTTACGTCATCCAGATTTCACAACTCCAGATACAGCCCCCCCCAGCTACAATGTATCTTCTCCATGGAGGATTATACAGAAAGTATATACAGCTGTAACATATAACCTCTCCTACAGCTATAATCCAGTGTTACAGTGACAGACAAATGCCATGAGGAGAATTTTTGTATCCGTGTCTATGTAACCAGTGGCTCCCTAGACATAGAGGAGATACAGTTCTGCTGGGACTTATAGTTCCACAATCTCCTGCCAATTGCAGATAGCACACCTTTGCTTAATGGACACTAAATCATGTATTGGAAAGTAATCCATTGGGAGTGAAAGTAACCCCCCCCCCCCATCCATGCTGCACCTGACTAAATCATTGGAGATCTTAGTACAGAATGGGTTAACCTGTTCATTGCCGGCCTATAGCACGCTATATAGATGGAAGTGCAATACACTCCTGTCCAGCACCTGCAAACACCAACCACAAGACGGAAACTCCCCCCCCCCCACCCCCACCCCCCCCCCCCTTGATAAAATATTTTGCTTCCAAGGCGTCTCTTTAATCTACACCTTATCAGGCCTCCATCGCGTATTACGTCATACATCTAGGTCACTCAGATTACATATACAGTACACAGGCTCCCCGCCACTACACTGTATCCTGACTTCACTACTTATTTACTAACAATATTTCCAACAGTTGTGAGATCCGCAGAACATAAATCATTATTAGCCCCAAACTGATGCACCCAGCGGCCACGGACTGCACCCAGACACCTAGCACTCAGTCTCCAGCACACATCCTTCATAGTTACAGTACCAGACACATGGGTGAGTCTAGCCAGTTGTAGTGCTGGCACTTGTGGTTCCACTAGTCATAAATTCCAATGAAATATACATATATATCACACAAATGAACCTATAGGAAGGCCTGCTGGCTCTTCTCTGTCACACTGCATCCAAATCCCTCATCCTCTGCCTCTCTGTGCCTCATCCTCTGCCTCTCTGTCTGTGCCTCATCCTCTGCCTCTCTGTCTGTGCCTCATCCTGCATCTTCAGAGTGCAGAATGGATTAACCCTATCATTGCCCAGTCACTCTGGCTGGCAGTCTGGGATACATGTGCTCTGATTAGAGCAGAGGTTCCCAAACGGTGTGCCGTGGCTCCCTGGGGTGCCTCGGGACACTTGCAGGGGTGCCCTGGGTTGGTGGTCCAGGACCAATTCAAATTATTCATGGTCAATATAATAGGCAAAACCAGTGCTGGTGGCTGCCAGTCATAAAATATGTGGCCAAACAGAAGCAAATCTTGTCCCTCACCACACAACTGACCCTAAGGATGACATATAAACGTGATCTACTTAATGTAATATTTCTTTCTACATTTCTCAATAAGAAATTTTTGGCCTAGGGGAGCCGTGAAAAAGATTCTGATATTCTAGGGCGCCGTGATTCAAAAAAGTTTGGAATCCACTGGATTAGAGGATGGGGAATCCCGTCACTTACCTCCAGAGCAGTTTGAAAGAGTTTTTTGCTTCCAATTTGTGCTCCAGCAGCGCAGAACAGCCTGTGTGCGCATTCCAGCTGCGGGTACTGTACATACTGTTACATTGTATACTGTACTATATATAGGGGATACACTGTATACTGTACTATATATAGGTTATACATTGTATACTGTACTATATATAGATGATACACTGTATACTGTACTGTATATATAGGGGATACACTATATACTGTACTGTATATATAGGGGATACACTGTACAGGGCAGATCACTCACCGTCACCGCCGCCAGCACCCACACGCACACCCGCAGCGCCGCCCGCATGCTCGGTACAGGTGCAGGACCGGGAGCTGCGGCTGAGAGCCCGCAGCGATGCGTCTGTACAGTCCGGGGACAGCGATGTTTCTGATGCGATCACTGCGATGTCCCGGCACCAGTCACAGTCACACCCCCGCCCGTCCCCGGGAGGAGCGGCCTCATGTCATGCAGCAGGTGGGGCCACATCACGGGACGTCCTGGCTCATAGCCCGATGCTGCACCGTGCCCCGGCACCTCCCTACACCGTACACTGCCCCCCTGCGCCCCAGCACTGCCCCCACTAGGGGCATATGCTATTGCTGCTGGAGGTGTTACAAAACAAAAAACTACGTATTAAGGATTTTTTTTCCAGCAGCGCAGAGATTTTTCTTTTGCAAATTGCTTGAGTGTTATAGTCATAGCAGTACAGAGTATTTCAGCAACTCTGGGGCTCCAGTCTTAGGTATATACAGTATATGGCGCTTGCAGCCCAGAGTATCGGCACCCTAGGGTAGGGACACTGTGTTGGGTATATACAGTATATGGCGCTGGCAGCCCAGAGTATCGGCACCCTAGAGACACTGTGTTGGGTATATACAGTATATGGTGCTGGCAGCCCAGAGTATCGGCACCCTAGGGGCACTATGTTGGGTATATACAGTATATGGCGCTGGCAGCCCAGAGAATCGGCACCCTAGAGACACTGTGTTGGGTATATACAGTATATGGCGCTGGCAGCCCAGAGTATCGGCACCCTAGGGGCACTATGTTGGGTATATACAGTATATGGCGCTGGCAGCCCAGAGTATCGGCACCCTAGAGACACTGTGTTGGGTATATACAATATATGGCGCTGGCAGCCCAGAGTATCAGCACCCTAGGGGCACTATGTTGGGTATATACAGTACATGGCGCTGGCAGCCAAGAGTATCGACACCCTAGGGACACTGTGTTGGGTATATACAGTATATGGCACTGGCAGCACCCAGTATCGGCACCCTAGAGACACTGTGTTGGGTATATGCAGTATATGGTGCTGGCAGCCCAGAGTATCGGCACCCTAGAGACACTGTGTTGGGTATATACAGTATATGGCGCTGGCAGCACAGAGTATCAGCACCCTAGAGACACTGTGTTGGGTATATGCAGTATATGGCACTGGCAGCACCCAGTATCGGCACCCTAGAGACACTGTGTTGGGTAAATGCAGTATATGGTGCTGGCAGCACAGAGTATCGGCACCCTAGAGACACTGTGTTAGGTATATGCAGTATATGGCGCTGGCAGCACAGAGTATCGGCACCCTAGAGACACTGTGTTGGGTATATGCAGTATATGGCACTGGCAGCACCCAGTATAGGCACCCTATGGGCACTATGTTGGGTATATACAGTGTATGGCGCTGGCAGCCCAGAGTATCGGCACCCTAGGGGCACTGTGTTAGGTATATACAGTATATGGCGCTGGCAGCCCAGAGTATCGGCACCCTAGAGACACTGTGTTGGGTATATACAATATATGGCGCTGGCAGCCCAGAGTATCAGCACCCTAGGGGCACTATGTTGGGTATATACAGTATATGGCGCTGGCAGCCAAGAGTATCGACACCCTAGGGACACTGTGTTGGGTATATACAGTATATGGCACTGGCAGCACCCAGTATCGGCACCCTAGAGACACTGTGTTGGGTATATGCAGTATATGGTGCTGGCAGCACAGAGTATCGGCACCCTAGAGACACTGTGTTGGGTATATGCAGTATATGGCGCTGGCAGCCCAGAGTATCGGCACCCTAGAGACACTGTGTTGGGTATATGCAGTATATGGCGCTGGCAGCCCAGAGTATCGGCACCCTAGAGACACTGTGTTGGGTATATGCAGTATATGGCGCTGGCAGCCCAGAGTATCGGCACCCTAGAGACACTGTGTTGGGTATATACAGTATATGGCACTGGCAGCACCCAGTATCGGCACCCTAGGGGCACTATGTTGGGTATATACAGTGTATGGCGCTGGCAGCCCAGAGTATCGACACCCTAGAGACAATGTGTTGGGTATATACAGTATATGGCGCTGGCAGCCCAGAGTATCGGCACCCTAGAGACACTGTGTTGGGTATATACAGTATATGGCGCTGGCAGCCCAGAGTATCGGCACCCTAGAGACACTGTGTTGGGTATATACAGTATATGGCGCTGGCAGCCCAGAGTATCGGCACCCTAGAGACACTGTGTTGGGTATATACAGTATATGGCGCTGGCAGCCCAGAGTATCGGCACCCTAGAGACACTGTGTTGGGTATATACAGTATATGGTGCTGGCAGCACAGAGTATAGGCACCCTAGAGACACTGTGTTGGGTATATGCAGTATATGGCACTGGCAGCACCCAGTATCGGCACCCTAGAGACACTGTGTTGGGTATATGCAGTATATGGTGCTGGCAGCCCAGAGTATCGGCACCCTAGAGACACTGTGTTGGGTATATACAGTATATGGCGCTGGCAGCACAGAGTATCGGCACCCTAGAGACACTGTGTTGGGTATATGCAGTATATGGCACTGGCAGCACCCAGTATCGGCACCCTAGGGGCACTATGTTGGGTATATACAGTATATGGCGCTGGCAGCCCAGAGAATCGGCACCCTAGAGACACTGTGTTGGGTATATACAGTATATGGCGCTGGCAGCCCAGAGTATCGGCACCCTAGGGGCACTATGTTGGGTATATACAGTATATGGCGCTGGCAGCCAAGAGTATCGACACCCTAGGGACACTGTGTTGGGTATATACAGTATATGGCACTGGCAGCACCCAGTATCGGCACCCTAGAGACACTGTGTTGGGTATATGCAGTATATGGTGCTGGCAGCACAGAGTATCGGCACCCTAGAGACACTGTGTTGGGTATATGCAGTATATGGCGCTGGCAGCCCAGAGTATCGGCACCCTAGAGACACTGTGTTGGGTATATGCAGTATATGGCGCTGGCAGCCCAGAGTATCGGCACCCTAGAGACACTGTGTTGGGTATATGCAGTATATGGCGCTGGCAGCCCAGAGTATCGGCACCCTAGAGACACTGTGTTGGGTATATACAGTATATGGCACTGGCAGCACCCAGTATCGGCACCCTAGGGGCACTATGTTGGGTATATACAGTGTATGGCGCTGGCAGCCCAGAGTATCGGCACCCTAGAGACACTGTGTTGGGTATATACAGTATATGGCGCTGGCAGCCCAGAGTATCGGCACCCTAGAGACACTGTGTTGGGTATATACAGTATATGGCGCTGGCAGCCCAGAGTATCAGCACCCTAGAGACACTGTGTTGGGTATATACAGTATATGGCGCTGGCAGCCCAGAGTATCGGCACCCTAGAGACACTGTGTTGGGTATATACAGTATATGGCGCTGGCAGCCCAGAGTATCGGCACCCTAGAGACACTGTGTTGGGTATATACAGTATATGGTGCTGGCAGCACAGAGTATAGGCACCCTAGAGACACTGTGTTGGGTATATGCAGTATATGGCACTGGCAGCACCCAGTATCGGCACCCTAGAGACACTGTGTTGGGTATATGCAGTATATGGTGCTGGCAGCACAGAGTATCGGCACCCTAGAGACACTGTGTTGGGTATATACAGTATATGGCGCTGGCAGCACAGAGTATCGGCACCCTAGAGACACTGTGTTGGGTATATGCAGTATATGGCACTGGCAGCACCCAGTATCGGCACCCTAGGGGCACTATGTTGGGTATATACAGTATATGGCGCTGGCAGCCCAGAGAATCGGCACCCTAGAGACACTGTGTTGGGTATATACAGTATATGGCGCTGGCAGCCCAGAGTATCGGCACCCTAGGGGCACTATGTTGGGTATATACAGTATATGGCGCTGGCAGCCCAGAGTATCAGCACCCTAGAGACACTGTGTTGGGTATATGCAGTATATGGCACTGGCAGCACCCAATATCGGCACCCTAGAGACACTGTGTTGGGTATATGCAGTATATGGTGCTGGCAGCACAGAGTATCGGCACCCTAGAGACACTGTGTTGGGTATATGCAGTATATGGCGCTGGCAGCACAGAGTATCGGCACCCTAGAGACACTGTGTTGGGTATATGCAGTATATGGCACTGGCAGCACCCAGTATCGGCACCCTATGGGCACTATATTGGGTATATACAGAGTATGGCGCTGGCAGCCCAGAGTATCGGCACCCTAGGGGCACTGTGTTGGGTATATACAGTATATGGCGCTGGCAGCCCAGAGTATCGGCACCCTAGAGACACTGTGTTGGGTATATACAATATATGGCGCTGGCAGCCCAGAGTATCAGCACCCTAGGGGCACTATGTTGGGTATATACAGTATATGGCGCTGGCAGCCAAGAGTATCGACACCCTAGGGACACTGTGTTGGGTATATACAGTATATGGCACTGGCAGCACCCAGTATCGGCACCCTAGAGACACTGTGTTGGGTATATGCAGTATATGGTGCTGGCAGCACAGAGTATCGGCACCCTAGAGACACTGTGTTGGGTATATGCAGTATATGGCGCTGGCAGCCCAGAGTATCGGCACCCTAGAGACACTGTGTTGGGTATATGCAGTATATGGCGCTGGCAGCCCAGAGTATCGGCACCCCAGAGACACTGTGTTGGGTATATACAGTATATGGCACTGGCAGCACCCAGTATCGGCACCCTAGGGGCACTATGTTGGGTATATACAGTGTATGGCGCTGGCAGCCCAGAGTATCGGCACCCTAGAGACACTGTGTTGGGTATATACAGTATATGGCGCTGGCAGCCCAGAGTATCGGCACCCTAGAGACACTGTGTTGGGTATATACAGTATATGGCGCTGGCAGCCCAGAGTATCGGCACCCTAGAGACACTGTGTTGGGTATATACAGTATATGGCGCTGGCAGCCCAGAGTATCGGCACCCTAGAGACACTGTGTTGGGTATATACAGTATATGGCGCTGGCAGCCCAGAGTATCGGCACCCTAGAGACACTGTGTTGGGTATATACAGTATATGGCGCTGGCAGCCCAGAGTATCGGCACCCTAGAGACACTGTGTTGGGTATATACAGTATATGGTGCTGGCAGCACAGAGTATAGGCACCCTAGAGACACTGTGTTGGGTATATGCAGTATATGGCACTGGCAGCACCCAGTATCGGCACCCTAGAGACACTGTGTTGGGTATATGCAGTATATGGTGCTGGCAGCCCAGAGTATCGGCACCCTAGAGACAATGTGTTGGGTATATACAGTATATGGCGCTGGCAGCACAGAGTATCGGCACCCTAGAGACACTGTGTTGGGTATATGCAGTATATGGCACTGGCAGCACCCAGTATCGGCACCCTAGAGACACTGTGTTGGCTATATGCAGTATATGGTGCTGGCAGCACAGAGTATCGGCACCCTAGAGACACTGTGTTGGGTATATGCAGTATATGGCGCTGGCAGCACAGAGTATCGGCACCCTAGAGACACTGTGTTGGGTATATGCAGTATATGGCACTGGCAGCACCCAGTATCGGCACCCTAGGGGCACTATGCTGGGTATATACAGTGTATGGCGCTGGCAACCCAGAGTATCGGCACCCTAGGGGCACTGTGTTGGGTATATACAGTATATGGCGCTGGCAGCCCAGAGTATCGGCACCCTAGAGACACTGTGTTGGGTATATACAATATATGGCGCTGGCAGCCCAGAGTATCAGCACCCTAGGGGCACTATGTTGGGTATATACAGTATATGGCGCTGGCAGCCAAGAGTATCGACACCCTAGGGACACTGTGTTGGGTATATACAGTATATGGCACTGGCAGCACCCAGTATCGGCACCCTAGAGACACTGTGTTGGGTATATGCAGTATATGGCGCTGGCAGCACAGAGTATCGGCACCCTAGAGACACTGTGTTGGGTATATACAGTATATGGCGCTGGCAGCCCAGAGTATCGGCACCCTAGAGACACTGTGTTGGGTATATACAATATATGGCGCTGGCAGCACAGAGTATCGGCACCCTAGAGACACTGTGTTGGGTATATGCAGTATATGGCACTGGCAGCCCAGAGTATCGGCACCCTAGAGACACTGTGTTGGGTATATGCAGTATATGGCGCTGGCAGCCCAGAGTATCGGCACCCTAGAGACACTGTGTTGGGTATATACAGTGTATGGCGCTGGCAGCCCAGAGTATCGGCACCCTAGAGACACTGTGTTGGGTATATACAGTATATGGCGCTGACAGCCCAGAGTATCGGCACCCTAGAGACACTGTGTTGGGTATATACAGTATATGGCGCTGGCAGCCCAGAGTATCGGCACCCTAGAGACACTGTGTTGGGTATATACAGTATATGGCGCTGGCAGCCCAGAGTATCGGCACCCTAGAGACACTGTGTTGGGTATATACAGTATATGGCGCTGGCAGCCCAGAGTATCGGCACCCTAGAGACACTGTGCTGGGTATATACAGTATATGGTGCTGGCAGCACAGAGTATCGGCACCCTAGAGACACTGTGTTGGGTATATGCAGTATATGGCGCTGGCAGCCCAGAGTATCAGCACCCTAGAGACACTGTGTTGGGTATATGCAGTATATGGTGCTGGCAGCACAGAGTATCGGCACCCTAGAGACACTGGTTATATGGCACTTGCAGCCCAGAGAATCGGCACCCTAGAGACACTGTGTTGGGTATATACAGTATATGGCGCTGGCAGCCCAGAGTATCGGCACCCTAGGGGCACTATGTTGGGTATATACAGTATATGGCGCTGGCAGCCCAGAGTATCGGCACCCTAGAGACACTGTGTTGGGTATATACAGTATATGGCGCTGGCAGCCCAGAGTATCGGCACCCTAGAGACACTGTGTTAGGTATATACAGTATATGGCGCTGGCAGCCCAGAGTATCGGCACCCTAGAGACACTGTGTTAGGTATATACAGTATATATCGCTGGCAGCCCAGAGTATCGGCACCCTAGAGACACTGTGTTAGGTATATACAGTATATATAGCTGGCAGCCCAGAGTATCAGCACCCTAGAGACACTGTGTTGGGTATATATAGTATATGGCGCTGGCAGCACAGAGTATCGGCACCCTAGGGACACTGTGTTGGGTATATACAGTATATATTGCTGGCAGCCCAGAGTATCTGGAAAGCATTGAGTGGCAGCTCGACCATTTATTGAAGACCTGCGATGGAACTTCAGTGTACTTCATAATAGATGATCATGATGCAGACTGATTTCACCCTAGACAGTATGAAATTGCTTGTGGACCAAAATTATTTGTGGTTCGAGGCCAACTACTACAAACAGGTTAGAGGCACAGCCATGGGAGCCAGATTTGCTCCTAGCAACAAAAGACTCTTCTAGGCAAAATAAGAGGATACCTTATGGAGCAACAATTTACAACTTAAAAACATAAAAGCAGGTTTTTACATTTATCCATAGATCCATCTCATTGGTTAGAAAAACATTAGCAAAATGCAGTAGCCAATTGCAGGAGGTTTGTTTGCTTTGGGACCCGTGGAGAAGGTGCTCGATGATGCTTCTTCAGAGCATGTGCGGTGGTCAGCGTATGTCCATTAAAGTTCTGCGTAAGCTTTCATCTGAAACTAAACCCTGTATGGGGCCTCACTGTTCATGAATATCTGAAAGATTAATTGCCAGGACTTGTATGAGAGGCCCAGCAAGACTCCAAGCCAGCCATGGAGGAGGAGAAATTCTCCATTTAAAGAGCACATCAAATGTTTTATTTTATTTTTGTCGGAGCAGACATAGCCATGCCTCCCCAATTTGCTCACACCCCTGTATTTCCCAGGCTCCCCATATCTCTTGGCCCTGCTTGCAAATTGAGGGGGCAGCGCACTCCGTGACTTCAATCAAATCTTCATCTTGATCACAAATTAAAAAAAAAAAAAAAAAAAAAAAAATATATATATATATATATATATAGAATATACGGGCATCCGCACAGAACTGTATCACTAGAAGACAACACGGTGGTGCTCAACTCCAAGGAATTTCGGGTTCCTGATAATAGTCTTTTGAAAAAAGAGGGCACTCACCAACAATTTCTTAAAAGAAGGTCAGAAGGTCATTTATTGATACATTCGTAGGTCGACGTTTCGATCACATCCCAGTGATCTTTGTCAAGACAACAAAGCAGTGTTGTGTGGTGACAGGGCCCTGAAGAGCTGACACAACAAGGAAAGGATTTGGAATCCAGGGTAAGACTCATACTAGCCACACCAATCACACTGTACAACTTGTGATAACCATGCCCAGTTAACAGTATGAACAACAACTGAGCCTCAGTAACAGATGGCTCATAACAATAACCCTTTAGTTAAGCAATAACTATATACATGTATTGCAGAGAGTCCGCACTTGGGACGGGCGCCCAGCATCCACTACGGACTACGAGAAATAGAATTACCAGTGAGTAAATTCGTATTTTCTCTGACGTCCTAGTGGATGCTGGGAACTCCGTAAGGACCATGGGGATTATACCAAAGCTCCCAAACAGGCGGGAGAGTGCGGATGACTCTGCAGCACCGAATGAGCAAAGGCAAGGTCCTCCTCAGCCAGGGTATCAAACTTGTAGAACTTAGCAAATGTGTTTGAACCCGACCAAGTAGCAGCTCGGCAAAGCTGTAAAGCCGAGACCCCTCGGGCAGCCGCCCAAGAAGAGCCCACCTTCCTTGTGGAATGGGCTTTCACCGATTTTGGATGCGGCAATCCTGCCGCAGAATGAGCTTGCTGAATCGTGTTACAGATCCAGCACGCAATAGTCTGCTTTGAAGCAGGAGCACCCAGCTTGTTGGGTGCATGCAGGATAAACAGCGAGTCAGTTTTCCTGACTCCAGCTGTCCTGGCTACATAGATTTTCAAAGCCCTGACTACATCTAGTAACTTGGAGTCCTCCAAGTCCCGAGTAGCCGCAGGCACCACAATAGGTTGGTTCAAATGAAACGCTGATACCACCTTAGGGAGAAATTGGGGACGGGTCCTCAATTCTGCCCTGTCCATATGGAAGATCAGATAAGGGCTTTTACAAGACAAAGTCGCCAATTCTGACACACGCCTAGCTGAAGCTAAGGCCAATAGCATGACCACTTTCCACGTGAGATATTTTAGCTCCACGGTCTTAAGTGGCTCAAACCAGTGGGATTTCAGGAAACCCAACACAACGTTAAGATCCCAAGGTGCCACTGGAGGCACAAAAGGGGCCTGAATATGCAGCACTCCCTTAACAAACGTCTGAACTTCAGGCAGTGAAGCCAGTTCTTTTTGAAAGAAAATAGATAGGGCCGAAATCTGGACCTTTATGGATCCTAATTTTAGGCCCATAGTCACTCCTGACTGTAGGAAGTGCAGGAATCGACCCAGCTGGAATTCCTCTGTAGGGGCCTTCCTGGCCTCACACCAAGCAACATATTTTCGCCATATAATGTTGTGCTGTCACGTCTTTCCTAGCCTTTATCAGCGTAGGAATCACTTCATCTGGAATGCCCTTTTCCGTTAGGATCTGGCGTTCAACCGCCATGCCGTCAAACGCAGCTGCGGTAAGTCTTAGAACAGACAGGGCCCCTGCTGTAACAGGTCCTGTCTGAGAGACAGAGGCCATGGTTCCTCTGAGATCATTTCTTGTAGTTCTGGGTACCAAGTTCTTCTTGGCCAATCCGGAACGATGAGTATAGTTCTTACTCCTCTCTTTCTTACTACCCTCAGTACCTTGGGTATGAGAGGAAGAGGAGGGAACACATAAACCGACTGGTACACCCACGGTGTCACTAGTGCGTCCACAGCTATCGCCTGAGGGTCCCTTGACCTGGCGCAATATTTTTTTAGCTTTTTGTTGAGGCGGGACGCCATCATGTCCACCTGTGGCCGTTCCCAACGGTTTACAATCTGCGTGAAGACTTCTGGATGAAGTCCCCACTCTCCCGGGTGTAGGTCGTGCCTGCTGAGGAAGTCTGCTTCCCAGTTGTCCACTCCCGGAATGAACACTGCTGACAGTGCTAGCACGTGATTTTCCGCCCATCGAAGAATCCTTGTGGCTTCTGCCTTCGCCATCCTGCTTCTTGTGCCGCCCTGTCGGTTTACATGGGCGACCACCGTGATGTTGTCTGATTGAATCAGCACTGGTTGGTTCTGAAGCAGGGGCTCTGCTTGACTCAGGGCGTTGTAAATGGCCCTTAGTTCCAGTATATTTATGTGTAGTGAAGTCTCCTGACTTGACCACAGTCCCTGGAAGTTCCTTCCCTGAGTGACTGCCCCCCATCCTCGGAGGCTTGCGTCCGTGGTCACCAGGACCCAGTCCTGTATGCCGAATCTGCGGCCCTCGAGAAGATCAGCACTCTGCAGCCACCACAGCAGAGACACCCTGGCCCTTGGGGACAGGGTGATCAACCGATGCATCTGAAGATGCGATCCGGACCATTTGTCTAACAGATCCCACTGAAAGATCCTTGCATGGAACCTGCCGAAGGGAATTGCTTCGTAAGAAGCCACCATCTTTCCCAGGACTCGCGTGCAGTGATGCACCGACACCTGTTTTGGTTTCAGGAGGTCCCTGACCAGAGATGACAATTCCTGGGCCTTCTCCACCGGGAGAAACACCTTCTTCTGTTGTGTGTCCAGAATCATACCCAGGAAGAGCAGACGCGTCGCAGGAATCAGCTGCGACTTTGGGATATTCAGAATCCAGCCGTGCTGTAGCAACACTTCCCGAGAAAGTGCTACGCTGACTAACAACTGCTCTCTGGACCTCGCCTTTATAAGGAGATCGTCCAAGTACGGGATAATTATAACTCCCTTCTTCCGAAGGAGTATCATCATTTCGGCCATTACCTTGGTAAATACTCTCGGTGCCGTGGATAGACCAAATGGCAACATCTGGAATTGGTAATGACAATCCTGTACCACAAACCTGAGGTACTCCTGGTGAGGTGGGTAAACGGGGACATGTAAGTAAGCATCCTTGATGTCCAGCGACACCATAAAATCCCCCTCTTCCAGGCTTGCAATAACCGCCCTGAGCGATTCCATTTTGAACTTGAACTTCCTTATATAAGTGTTCAAGAATTTTAAATTTAGAATAGGTCTCACCGAACCGTCTGGTTTCGGTACCACAAACATTGTGGAATAGTAACCCCGTCCCTGTTGAAGGAGGGGAACCTTGATTATCACCTGCTGGAGGTACAGCTTGTGAATTGCCGCCAGTACTACCTCCCTTTCCCTGGGAGCAGCTGGCAAGGCTGATTTGAGGTAACGGCGAGGGGGAGTCGCCTCGAACTCCAGCTTGTATCCCTGAGATACAATTTGAACAGCCCAGAGATCCACTTGTGAGCGAACCCACTGGTTGCTGAAGTTTCGGAGACGCGCCCCCACCGCTCCGCCTGTGGAGCCCCAGCGTCATGCGGTGGACTTAGAGGAAGCGGGGGAGGATTTTTGTTCCTGGGAACTGGCTGCCTGGTGCAGCTTCTTTCCTCTACCCCTGCCTCTGGGTAGAAAGGATGCGCCTCTGATCCGCTTGCCTTTCTGAGGCCGAAAGGACTGTACATGATAATACGGTGCTTTCTTAGGCTGTGAGGGAACCTGAGGTAAAAAAGTTGACTTCCCGGCTGTTGCCGTGGATACGAGGTCCGAGAGACCGTCCCCAAACAATTCCTCACCCTTATAAGGCAAAACCTCCATGTGTCTTTTAGAATCAGCATCACCTGTCCACTGCCGAGTCCATAATACTCTCCTGGAAGAAATGGACATTGCATTAATTCTAGATGCCAGCAGGCAAATGTCCCTCTGTGCATCCCGCATATATAAGACGACGTCTTTTATATGTTCTATGGTTAGCAAAATAGTATCCCTGTCGAGGGAATCAATGTTGTCTGACAGGGTATCAGACCATGTGGCTGCAGCACTACACATCCATGCTGAAGCAATAGCAGGTCTCAGTATAGTACCTGAGTGTGTATACACAGACTTCAGGATAGCTTCCTGCTTTCTATCCGCAGGCTCCTTTAAGGCGGCCGTATCCTGAGACGGCAGTGCCACCTTTTTTGATAAGCGTGTGAGCGCTTTTTCCACCCTAGGGGATGTTTCCCAACGTAACCTATCCGTTGGCGGGAAAGGGTACGCCATCAGTAACCTCTTAGAAATCACTAGTTTCTTATCGGGGGAACTCCACGCTTCCTCACACAATTCATTTAATTCATCGGATGGGGGAAAAGTCACTGGCTGCTTTTTCTCCCCAAACATAATACCCTTCTTGGTAGTAACCGGGTTAATATCAGAAATGTGCAATACATTTTTCATTGCAGTAATCATGCATCGGATGGCTTTAGTAGACTCTGCATTTGTCTCATCCTCATCTACACTGGAGTCAGACTCCGTGTCGACATCTGTGTCTACCATCTGAGCTAGCGGGCGTTTATAAGCCCCTGATGGCCTCTGAGACGCCTGGGCAGGCGCGGGTTGAGATCCCGGCTGTCCCAAGGCTGCTGCGTCATCGAACCTTTTATGTAAGGAGTTGACACTGTCTGTTAAGACCTTCCACATATCCATCCAACCTGGTGTCGGCCCCGTCGGGGGCGACACCACACTTATCTGCCCTTGCTCCGCCTCCACGTAACCCTCCTCATCAAACATGTCGACACAGCCGTACCGACACACCGCACACACACAGGGAATGCTCTGACTGAGGAAAGGACCCCACAAAGTCCTTTGGGGAGACAGAGAGAGAGTATGCCAGCACACACCACAGCGCTATATAACACAGGGATTTTCACTATAATGAGTGATTTTTCCCAATAGCTGCTTAATATATACTATTTGCGCCTAAATTTATGTGCCCCCCCCTCTCTTTTTTACCCTTCTTGTATCAGGAATACTGCAGGGGAGAGCCTGGGGAGCTGCTTCCAGCGGAACTGTGAAGGAAAAATGGCGCTGGTGTGCTGAGGAAGAAGGCCCTGCCCCCTCAGCGGCGGGCTTCTCCCTGCAGTTTCTGACTGAAAAATGGCGGGGGTTTTACACATATACAGTGCCAGACTGTATTATGTGTATTTTTATGCCAAAAGATATTTTATTGCTGCCCAGGGCGCCCCCCCCCCAGCGCCCTGCACCCTACAGTGACCGGAGTGTGTGGTGTGCAGTGGGAGCAATGGCGCACAGCTGCAGTGCTGTGCGCTACCTTAATGAAGACCGGAGTCTTCTGGCTCTGCAAGGGGGACGGCGGCGCGGATTCGGGAATGGATGATCGATGTCAGGCCCTGTGTTCGAACCCTCTGGAGCTAATGGTGTCCAGTAGCCTAAGAAGCACAAGCTAGCTGCACGCAGGTAGGTTTGCTTCTCTCCCCTCAGTCCCACGTAGCAGTGAGTCTGTTGCCAGCAGATCTCACTGAAAATAAAAAACCTAACAAATACTTTCTTTTCTAGCAAGCTCAGGAGAGCCCACTAGGTGCATCCAGCTCTGGCCGGGCACAGATTCTAACTGAGGTCTGGAGGAGGGGCATAGAGGGAGGAGCCAGTACACACCAGATAGTACCTAATCTTTCTTTTAGAGTGCCCAGTCTCCTGCGGAGCCCGTCTATTCCCCATGGTCCTTACGGAGTTCCCAGCATCCACTAGGACGTCAGAGAAATAAAGGGAACACTAAAATAACACATCCTAGATCTGAATGAATGAAATATTCTTATTAAATACTTTGTTCTTTACATAGTTGAATGTGCTGACAACAAAATCACACAAAAATTATCAATGGAAATCAAATTTATTAACCCATGGAGGTCTGGATTTGGAGTCACCCTCAAAATTAAAGTGGAAAAACACACTACAGGCTGATCCAACTTTGATGTAATGTCCTTAAAACAAGTCAAAATGAGGCTCAGTAGTGTGTGTGGCCTCCACGTGCCTGTATGACCTCCCTACAATGCCTGGGCATGCTCCTGATTAGGTGGCGGATGGTCTCCTGAGGGATCTCCTCCCAGACCTGGACTAAAGCATCCGCCAACTCCTGGACAGTCTGTGGTGCAACGTGGCGTTGGTGGATGGAGCGAGACATGATGTCCCAGATGTGCTCAATTGGATTCAGGTCTGGGGAACGGGCGGGCCAGTCCATAGCATCAATGCCTTCGTCTTGCAGGAACTGCTGACACACTCCAGCCACATGAGGTCTAGCATTGTCTTGCATTAGGAGGAACCCAGGGCCAACCGCACCAGCATATGGTCTCACAAGGGGTCTGAGGATCTCATCTCGGTACATAATGGCAGTCAGGCTACCTCTGGCAAGCACATGGAGGGCTGTGCGGCCCCTCAAAGAAATGCCACCCCACACCATTACTGACCCACTGCCAAACCGGTCATGCTGGAGGATGTTGCAGGCAGCAGAACGTTCTCCTTGGCGTCTCCAGACTCTGTCACGTCTGTCACATGTGCTCAGTGAGAACCTGCTTTCATCTGTGAAGAGCACAGGGCGCCAGTGGCGAATTTGCCAATCTTGGTGTTCTCTGGCAAATGCCAAACGTCCTGCACGGTGTTGGGCTGTAAGCACAACCCCCACCTGTGGACGTCGGGCCCTCATACCACCCTCATGGAGTCTGTTTCTGATCGTTTGAGTAGACACATGCACATTTGTGGCTTGCTGGAGGTCATTTTGCAGGGCTCTGGCAGTGCTCCTCCTGTTCCTCCTTGCAAAAAGGCGGAGGTAGCGGTCCTGCTGCTGGGTTGTTGCCCTCCTACGGCCTCCTCCACGTCTCCTGATGTACTGGCCTGTCTCCTGGTAGCGCCTCCATGCTCTGGACACTACGCTGACAGACACCGCAAACCTTCTTGCCACAGCTCGCATTGATGTGCCATCCTGGATGAGCTGCACTACCTGAGCCACTTGTGTGGGTTGTAGGGAGGTCATACAGGCACGTGGAGGCCACACACACTACTGAGCCTCATTTTGACTTGTTTTAAGGACATTACATCAAAGTTGGATCAGCTTGTAGTGTGTTTTTCCACTTTAATTTTGAGGGTGACTCCAAATCCAAACCTCCATGGGTTAATAAATTTGATTCCATTGATAATTTTTGTGTGATTTTGTTGTCAGCACATTCAACTATGTAAAGAACAAAGTATTTAAGAAGAATATTTCATTCATTCAGATCTAGGATGTGTTATTTTAGTGTTCCCTTTAAACATCTTAGTGATAATTGGTGGACCCCTTTCTTTGAAAGTAAAGCATTCATAACATAACCAGAAATAACGACACAGAGACTTGAATTTGGCAGAAAATTGCTAGCTATTTATTTGTCCCTAACCATTAGGAAACCTGTAATAAAAAGAGATTAATTTAAATATGCCGCTCCAGCTGGCATACGGTGGCGGCCCAAAAGAACGGCTCCTTAATCTAAATTAAACTTAAATAACTCAATCCTATAAATTTACTAAAAGCTTACCATAAACCGGTAATAGGTGACAACTCAACCCCCACAGTGACTACCCACCGCTCCTGGGTGCCCTGCCGCTGCCTTCCCGGACGGGTGGTCAAGCGGCCATAAGTCGATGGAGGTGAGTGCACCTAAACCACAACAAACTGTAAAACACTACAGTTTTCTCTACCATACGAAACTGCCGTTCTTTTCCGCCAATAAATAGCCAACGATAAAACAGCCAACAACTTAGAGCCAAAGCACCACGTGCCATCATTACCAAACTACCAGGGCGGGTGGGTGGGAAACCGAGTCACCAAGAGACTTAAAATGGCTTCACCTTCCCTATATATATCAAGCCCTCCCCTTAAAGAAGGCTGTACTTTCCTTACAGCTAGGTCCACCCCTCCCCAGATGTTTAACCCTTTCCTCTCCTATGCAGTCAATACTCTCTTCTAAACATCTTAGTGATAATTGGTGGACCCCTTTCTTTGAAAGTAAAGCATTCATAACATAACCAGAAATAACGACACAGAGACTTGAATTTGGCAGAAAATTGCTAGCTATTTATTTGTCCCTAACCATTAGGAAACCTGTAATAAAAGAGATTAATTTAATATGCCGCTCCAGCTGGCATATGGTGGCGGCCCAAAAGAACGGCTCCTTAATCTAAATTAAACTTAAATAACTCAATCCTATAAATTTACTAAAAGCTTACCATAAACCGGTAATAGGTGACAACTCAACCCCCACAGTGACTACCCACCGCTCCTGGGTGCCCTGCCGCTGCCTTCCCGGACGGGTGGTCAAGCGGCCATAAGTCGATGGAGGTGAGTGCACCTAAACCACAACAAACTGTAAAACACTACAGTTTTCTCTACCATACGAAACTGCCGTTCTTTTCCGCCAACAGCGAAAGACTCATCCCCAAAATCTTTCGCACCGCCACCATAAACCTACACTAACTCCTGCAAAGCGAAACCTAGATCCTCCAGAAACAACATCATCCCCTCATTGGATAGATGTACTCCATCGCGCCGGAAAAGGTGGCTGTCTCTGAACCGTATCCTCGGGTGGCGAACCACCCTCCCACCGTGGGACAGCACCCACTTTGCCACTGCTCCGTTCACCTTTTTCCGGGCCTCGTCAATCCGGCGACCATCCGCCACACCCCTCCAACACAATCTCGGCACCATCATGGAAAAAACCAACACACAATTGGTCCATTGCGCGGTCACACTTGCCAGATCCTGTATCATGGCCCACCGCAGCTCCAAGGATGTCCTCTTCCCCAAGTCGTTGCCACCTAGATGGACAACCAAAACCCTAGGGACTCCATGCTCTCTGGCCTGACTCACTAACCTACTCCTCAGCTCGCCCCACATCATTCCTCGCCAGCCGAGCCATCTGACACCCTGAGTTCCAAACAATGCCTGAGACCCTTCTGAGGCCACAAACCTGGCCGCCCAGTAAATGTAAGAGTGGCCAACCACCCAAATGGGCAAATAGTCTTCGAACCATCCTGAAGGGAAAAAGAGGGGTAGAATTGATTACTAAGAGGCTTATTTATTGTTTATACTGAAGGATCTGCCAAAAAAGAAAACTTTAGATCTCGCCATTGCAGCAGTCACGGCCTAGCCGACTGCACCACGTTCCGTTGCCAATTTAAAACGCATTTAAAGACACAAAGGGGAAAATCAAATAAAACAAACGAAATAAAAAGGGGGGGGGGGGGGAGGGGAGGGGGGGTATAAAATGGGAAACACATGTAATAACTCAGCTGGAGGTGAACGTAAAGACCTGCTGAGGGACTCTGATTAGACCAAATTAGCCGAATTATAGATTAGAATTCAGTCCGTCAAGTCAGGCAAAAAATCGCAAATAACTCCAGACCCCCGCTGCCGACTCATGCCGGCAACGGCGAGTAGCTAATCCCTGAGTAGGATAAAAAACGGGGGAACAAACATTAACAAACGCACAACTTCATGAAAAACACAGAACTGAAACAGCATAACGAATTGCAATTAAACAATGCCCCCAGCGCCGGGCGCCCTCTCAAGTGACAGGGCGAATATATCGCTTATAACTGGACGACTTCCATCGCCCCACCGCCTGGATCTCAGTTCTGGAGAAACCCGCCGCAGCTGCCGACGTCGCCGCGCCTATCCGAAAGGAATGGGTACCGAAAGCAGCAGGCGAGAGGCCCAAGCCCGTCAGACAGCGACCCAGCATCCACCGGAACTGGTATTTTGTGACTGGCAGCCCGTCATAGTGCAATAGCCATGACCCCTCCTTAGCGGGTCGTACTCCCAGATATTGCATTGCCAGACCCACTGGGCAAACGCTTACTTCTAGCGCTGGAACCATCGTAACCCAGCGCCCTCTCCCCACTTGATCCGTCTTGGATCGCCGCAATCTGCACAGCAAGGACCTCTCACCCACTACTACGTCCCCGACCAGCATGCGCGATTCCGACCTCTTGGAAGGCGCTACCAACTCAGAAACTCGAAAAGCCCCGTGGTAAGCCATCGAGAAGGCTAAACGGAACAAAAGCGCCTCAAACCTGGACGACGCTACTCGCCCCACCGCCTCGATGACGGCCGGCAACAAAGCCGCATCGATGGGCCGCCTCCTATCCGGCGGCGTCGGCGCAACTCGCGCCCACCCTTTCATAGCCTTCCGTAGAACCTCGCTTTTCGTTACATCCGGGACGCCTCGCAGCTTGCAGAAGAATGAGACGCCAGCCAAGTACCGGGACACCACCGCTCGCGACCTACCGGAAACGTAGAGCTGCCACATAAAAGAAAGCATCAGCCGATGCTTGCTCTTACCTTGATGTTGACGACTCTGAACAAACGCCTCCCACTCGCTCCACGCTTGTCCGTACGCCTTGAGCGTGGCCGGCGCTACCGACCGCAACGCTAGACCTTCCAATCCGGCCCGATCACCTGCCAAACATAATCAGGACAGTGAAAACCCTGTTCTTCGGCCTCGGGTGCCAAAACCCAAAACCTCTCCCACTGTCCCCGCGACAATGCATCTGCGATTTCGTTTTCCAAGCCGGGAACATGCTGCGCCCGGAACCATAGATTCCTACGCAAGCATGTCAAAAGCAAGTGCCCGAGCACCCTCAGAACCACTAGCGATTTCGCCCTCTGGTTATTAATCGCATGCACTACGCCCAGATTGTCGCATCTAAACACTATGCTGCGATTAGCCAACCGGTCGCCCCAAACTTCCAGGGCTACCATAATGGGAAAAAGCTCCAGTAGCAACAGATCCCTTGTAAGACCTTCACTATGCCAGCTTTCCGGCCAAGATGCCACGCACCACGATCCCTCCAAAAAACAACCAAATCCATAGGCACCTGCGGCATCGGTAAACAGCTGCAACCGGTCGCTGTCTACGGCTGGCGCTTGCCATATGCTCACACCGTTGAAATCCTCCAAGAACGAAGCCCATACGGCCAGATCCCTTTTTAATTCAGAGGACAATCGAACGAAATGATGAGGCCTGGCACACCCCGCCGTTGCCCTTTCGAGCTTCCGGCAGAAAACCCTGCCCATCGGAATTACCCGACAAGCAAAGTTAAGCATGCCTAGCAAGGACTGCGCCTGACGCAGCGTGACCTTACGCGAGCCTTTGAACCGGCAAATGGTTTCGCGGAGCCTCGACACTTTGTCCTGAGGCAAGCGACACTCCCCCGCCACTGTGTCGATTTCAATCCCCAAGAACGATAAAACCGAGTCACCAAGAGACTTAAAATGGCTTCACCTTCCCTATATATATCAAGCCCTCCCCTTAAAGAAGGCTGTACTTTCCTTACAGCTAGGTCCACCCCTCCCCAGATGTTTAACCCTTTCCTCTCCTATGCAGTCAATACTCTCTTCTATTTTTTTGAGCAGTGTATATATATATATATATATATATATATATATATATATATATATATTTATATTTCTCTTACGTCCTAGAGAATGCTGGGGTCCATTTTAGTACCATGGGGTATAGTTGGTTCCGCAGGAGCCTTCGGCACTTTAAGACTTTTCAACAGTGTGAACTGGCTCCTCCCTCTATGCCCCTCCTCCAGACCTCAGTTTAGAAAATGTGCCCAGGAGACTGGATGCACACTAGTGGAGCTCTACAGAGCTTTGCTGGAAAAATACTTTTTTAGGTTTTTTATTTTACAGGGAAGCTGCTGGCAACAGCTTCCCTGCTTCGTGGGACTTAGGGGGGGAAGTAGGAACCAACTTTTCAATTAGTTAATGGTTCTGCTTCCGCTGACAGGACACCATTAGCTCCTGAAGGGTACTGAACACAGCCCAAGTCTGGCCAGCATTCACTCCCACAGCACTGCCTCCACCCCCTAACAGAGCCAGAAGTCAGAAGGCTGGTGAGTATATTACCGGAGTCCTGCAGACAGGGGATCCCCCGGTCATCGTTGGCGGCATACAGGCACACGCGCAGCGGCAGGACGCTGCGCGCCATGTCTCTCAGCACAAGGGTGCAGAGCGGGGGGGGGGGGGGGGCGCTCTGAGGGCATGTTTTAAAACCATACTCTCACTGGCAAAAAGGGTGCATACATGTACTCAGGGCCAGATATGGGGGGGGGGGGGGGGCGCGAAGGGGGCGACCGCCCCCTCCTAACACAGTCATAGCCACGCCCACTTTTGAGCAGAAGAGAGCTCTCCGGGGGAGAGCCTGAGGCAGAACGATGTGCTGCAGCTTATACCACAGCAGCACAGAGGAGCCAGGAGAGCAAAGGTTACAGAGCATTTGCCCCTCACTTGCTGGTGTGTGGGTACTAGGGCTAATAAATACAATTACCCCATAGCACAGTCACATGTACATAGAACAATCACAAAGCTCTATCTCAGTCTCACTCAAAAAGTTCAGTCAGAATTGAGAGAGGAGGAGTTAACATTGAAGATGGGAGGAGTTGGGACTGTAGAGGGAGGAGTCAAGATTAAACAGTAAACCGCCCCCCCTAAAGAAAAGTCTAGATCCGTCCCTGCATGTACTGCCGCTGATGTGCCATCCCCAGCCAGTATAAATATTACATTGCTGAGGCTGAAGGGCGGGGCTTCTCCTCAGACTTGCCAGAACACTCACTGGGTGCCATTTTCTCCTGCAGAAACTCCAGTGTGAAGCTCCTGAACACTGTTTCTCCTCATGACAACTGATACAAGTACAGGGTGTTATAGAAGGGGCAGAGAGCAGTGGCGTAACTACTGCCCCCGCAGCCCTCGCGGTGGCTTGGGGGCGAGGGGCTGCGGGGGCGCCACTGATTTACAGCAGACTGACATGCGGACGAGCGTCCGCATGTCAGTCTGCGGTCTCCTTCCCTCCGCCGCTTTTTGGAGGGACACGCACGGAGGGCACAGCGCGCCTCCCTGTGTCCCTCCTGCATCATCTCCGGCGGCCGCGGGTCTAATAGGGGGAAGTGCCGTCCGTGAGCTCTAATTGGCTCACGAACCGGCACTTCCCCCTATTAGACCCGCGGCCGCCGGAGATGATGCAGCAGGAGGGACACAGGAGAGGCGAGCTGTGCCCTCCATGTCCCTCCAAAAAGCAGCAGCAGCAGCAGCAGGGGGGGGGGGGGGGGGGAATATCTGGCACTGGGGCATATATGGCACGGGGGGGGGGGAAATATCTGGCACTGGGGCATATATGGCACTGGGGGGGAATATCTGGCACTGGGGGAATATCTGGCACTGGGGGGGGGGGGATATCTGGCACTGGGGGCATATATGGCACTGGGGGGGAATATCTGGCACTGGGGGAATATGTGGCACTGGGGGGGGGGGGAATACCTGGCACTGGGGGCATATATGGCACTGGGGGGGAATATCTGGCACTGGGGCATATATGGCACTGGGGGGGGGGGGAATATCTGGCACTGGGGGCATATATGGCACTGGGGGGAATATCTGGCACGGGCATATATGGCACTGGGGGGAATATCTGGCACGGGCATATATGGCACTGGGGGGGGGAATATCTGGCACTGGGGGCATATATGGCAATGGGGGGGAATATCTGGCACTGGGGGCATATATGGCACTGGGGGGGAATATCTGGCACTGGGGGAATATCTGGCACTGGGGGGGAATATATGGCACTGGGGGGGAATATATGGCACTGGGGGGTATATGTGTACCTGGCACATGGGGGGGGGGCTATATTTGGCACTGGGGCATGTGAGTACCTGGCACCGTGGGGGAATATCTGGCACTGGGGACATATGTGGCACTGGGAGCACAGCCCTAGCAACAAGGACTACCTCCTAGCAACGAGCATGACACCCAGTGCATGAAACACCTGGCAACGAGCATGACACCCAGTGCATGAAACACCTGGCAACGAGCATGACACCCAGTGCATGAAACCCCTGGCAACGAGCATGACACCCTGAGCATGAAAACCCCTGGCACCGTGCATGGAACCAAGAGCATGAAACCCCTGGCAACGAGCATGACACCCAGTGCATGAAACCCCTGATAACGAGCAGGTAATTGAAAAGTAATTAGAAGCCTTACTGTAGGACTTAATGTGTAATGGGCATTACGGTGTGTGGCATAATGTATCACGGACATTGCGGTGTGTGTCATAATGTGTCACAGGCATTACGGTGTATGGTATACTATATCGCGGGCATTGTGATATGTGGTATAATGTCTGAGGGTCATTGCAGTGTGTGGCATAATGTATCACGGACATTGCGGTGTGTGTCATAATGTGTCAGGCATTACGGTGTGTGGTATACTATATCACGGGCATTGTGGTATGTGGTATAATGTCTCAGGGTCATTGCAGTGTGGCATAACACATAACTGGCATTGCAGTGTGTGGCATAGGGTATAACGGGCAGGGCATTGCGGTATGTGTCACAGGCATTACGGTGTATGGTATACTATATCACGGGCATTGTGGTATAATGTCTCAAGGTCATTGCAGTGTGTGGCATAATGTGTCACAGGCATTGTATGTGGTATAATGTATCGGGCATTGCAGTGTGTGGCATAATGTATCACGGACATTGCGGTGTGTGTCATAATGTGTCACAGACATTGTATGTGCTATAATGTATCGGGCATTGCAGTGTGTAGCATAATGTATAACGGGCATTGCGATTCCTGTCATAATGTGTCACAGGCATTACGGTGTGTGGCATAATGTGTCACAGGCATTACGGTGTGTGGCATAATGTGTTGGGGGCATTACAGTGTGTGCATATTGTGTCATGTGCATTATTGTGTGCGGCATAATGTCTAAGGGCCATTGCAGTATGTGGCATAATGTATACTGGGCATTACTATAAGGAGGAAAAATGACAAATAATGTAAGGGGCATGAATCAGGATTATTTTTCTTTCCTGTGGTGGCCAACGTATGGGCGTGCAGGTTGCAAAACTGGGGTATAAGGTAGTCTTTTCCTGCAATGCCACACCCCTTTATGTGAAACCACGCCCATTCCAACGAAACCACACCCCTTTTTTGCCGCGCGCCGCCGTAGGCGCGCGCATATTTATCCCTTTCTTGCTCCCAATTATGGAGCATGAGGGGGGGGGGGGGCGCCGAAGATTTTTTTGGCTTTGGGGAGAAAAATTTCTAGTTACGCCACTGACAGAGAGTGTTCATTATAATTAGGTATGTGGGCCTATTATTGGTATATGCGCTGTAAGTGGGTAATATTTCCACAATTCACAATAAGGCGCAGTGTGTGGACTGGCGAATCCCTCTGTGTCTCTCTGACAGACTTTAGTGTGGGTCTGTCCCCAATAGCTCCCCTGTGTGATAGGGGTGTGTGTGTGCGTACAAGTGTGTAACATGTCAGACATTGGGGAGGGTTCTTCCCAGGAAGAATCCATTTTAGATGCACAAGAGGGTAATATGGTGGCCCTTCCTTCTCAGAAGGGGCCGGAGTGGGTGAGAATGTTGCAGAAGAATATGTCAGTGCTTGCAAAGAAATTCTCTGAGTCTGAACAACAGACTAAATATTGGAGGCAGTCTGTGGAGGACGCACTGTTTACTGACCCCTCCATATCATCCACTCGGGTCCCATCCAGTTCCCAGAAAAGGTCTCTGGCCCAGATAATGCAAGGGGACACAGACACAGATTCTGACTCTGACATCGACACTGGGTATTTGAGAGGGGTAGACCCCAAATTAGCCGAAAGCATACAATGTATGATAGTTGCTATAAAGGAAGTGTTGGAGTTTCCTGAAACAACACTGGTCCCTGAGGAAAAGGATTATTTTAAATTAAAAAGCAGGTTGTGACTTTTCCTCCTTCAAAGGATTTGAATGTGTTCTTTGAAGAATCCTGGGCTAACCCAGAAAATAAATTTACCCTTCCCAGGAGGATACGTGTAGCGTACCCTTTCCCTGAGGAAGACAGGCACAAATGGGAGACTCCCCCAATGATAGACACCTCAGTTTCTTGGCTGTCTAAGAAAATTGTTTTGCCTGCCCCTGGTTCAGCCACTTTAAAAGATCCAGCTGACCGTAAATTAGAAACAACCCTGAAATCCATATATACGGCTAACGGAACGGTGCTCAGGCCCACCATTGCTTGTGCGTGGGTGGGTAACGCTGTGGAAAAATAGTCTGACAACTTGCTTGTGACAGGGATGAAATAGTCCTAACTCTCGGCCATATCAAAGATGCTGCAGGTTACTTAGTTGTAGCTATGAAGGATATTGGGTTGCTGAGTTCAAGATCCTCCGCTATGGCGATTTCAGCCGCAGGGCGCTGTGGATCCGCCAATGGAATGCTGATGCGGAATCAAAAAAGAACATTGAGGCGCTTCCTTACAATGGAGAAGCCCTCTTTGGAGGCAAGCTGGATGCCATGATTTCAACAACTACATCAGGCAAGTCAGCATTTCTGCCTTCCGCAGCTGCTCCACCTAGGAAAGGATTTCATTCTCATACGATGCAATCCTTTCGGCCCAACAAGTCCAAAAAGGCAAAGGGTACCCCCTTCTTCGCAGGAAGAGGGCGAGGAAGGGGTAAAAAATCTACAACACCATCAGGCTCGCAGGAGCAGAAGTCAACAGCTACTTCTGCTAAAACCTCAGCATGACACTGGGGCTCCTCTGCGGGAGTATGATCGGGTGGGGGCACGTCTACTGTCTTTCAGCCAGGTCTGGGTTCACTCAGATCTGGATCCTTGGGTATTGCAGATAGTATCCCAAGGGTACAAATTGGAATTTCAGGACCTTCCCCCATGCCGATTTTTCAAATCAGCCTTACCAGCTTCTGTTCAGGACAGAGCAAAAGTGCCGAACGCAATACAGAAATTATGTCAAGACAATGTAATTTCCTTAGTTTCCTGTGTCACAACAGAAAAAAGGGTTTTATTCAAGCATGTTTGTAGTGCTGAAGCCAGATGCCTCGGTCAGACCGATTTTAAAACCTAAAGACTCTGAACCTTTATTTGAAAAGGTTCAAATTCAAGATGGAATCCCTGAGAGCGGTGATCTCCAGCTTGGAGGAAAAGGAATTTCTGGTATCGATGGACATCAAAGATGCTTATTTACATGTGCCCATCTACCCGCCGCATCAGGCATACCTGAGGTTTGCGGTGCAGGACTGCCACCACCAGTTCCAAACATTGCCTTTCGGGCTCTCCACGGCTCCGAGAATATTCACCAAGGTGATGGCGGAGATGATGGTTCTTCTTCGCAAGAAAGGAGTCAAAGTCATCCCATACTTGGACGATCTCCTCATAAAAGCGAGATCCAGGGAGAAACTAGTGCAGAACATTGCACTTTCCCTGACGGTGCTTCAACAGCACGGTTGGATCATAAACCTTCCAAAATCACAATTGGAACCCACAATGAGGTTATCATTTCTGGGAATGATATTGGACATGGAAGCACAGAAAGTATTCCTACCGGTGGAAAAGGCTCTGGAGATCCAGAGGATGGTCAAACAAGTTTTAAAACCAGCACGCGTATCGATTCATCAGTGCATCCGCCTGCTGGGGAAGATGGTAGCGGCCTACGAGGCTCTACAATTTGGCCGATTCCACGCCAGGGTGTTCCAATGGGACCTACTGGACAAGTGGTCCGGATCGCACCTACACATGCACCAGAGGATACTCCTGTCAACAAAAGCCAGAATTTCACTCTTGTGGTGGCTTCAAAGTTCTCACCTCCTGGATGGACGCAGGTTCGGGATTAAGACTTGGATCCTGGTGACCACAGATGCAAGCCTCCGAGGTTGGGGAGCAGTCACGCAAGGGGAAAGCTTCCAAGGACGATGGTCAAGTCAAGAAGTACTCCTTCACATAAACAATCTGGAATTGAGAGCTGTGTACAACAGCCTTCATCAAGCGGCACACCTTCTTCAAGGTCGTCCCATACAGATCCAGTCAGACAATGTAACGGCAGTAGCTTACATAAACCGCCAGGGCGGAACAAAAAGCAGAGTGGCAATGGCAGAGGTGACAAAGATACTCCTCTGGGCAGAAAGACATGCAAAAGCTCTGTCGGCAATTTTCATTCCGGGAGTGGACAACTGGAAGCAGACTTCCTCAGCAGACACGATCTCCATCCAGAAGAATGGGGCCTCCACCCAGAAGACTTTTCAGAGGTAGCAGATCGTTGGGGCGTTCCTCAAGTAGATATGATGGCATCACGTCTCAACATGAAGCTTCAGAAATATTGTTCCAGGTCAAGAGACCCACAAGCAATAGCACTGGATGCACTGGTGACCCAGTGGGTGTTTCAGTCAGTGTATCTGTTCCCTCCACTTCCACTAATACCAAAAGTTCTCAAGATCATCAGAAGAACAAGGGTTCGAGCAATTCTCATTGCTCCAGACTGGCCAAGGAGGGCTAGGTATCCAGATCTTCAGGAGTTATTACTGGAAGATCCTCAGCCTCTTCCTCTTCGCGAGGACCTGCTTCAGCAGGGGCCGTTTGTTTATCAAGACTTACCGCGGCTGCGTTTGACGGCATGGCTGTTGAGCGCCAGATCCTAGCCCGTAAGGGTATTCCCAATGAAGTAATTCCCACACTTATTCTGGCAATAAGGAAAGGGGTAACGTCCAAACATTACCATCGTATTTGGAGAAAATATGTATCTTGGTGTGAATCCAAGAAGTCTCCTGCGGTGGAGATTAAATTAGGACGTCTTCTCCTATTTCTACAGGCGGGTGTGGATGCTGGCTTGAGATTAGGGTCTATCAAGGTCCACATTTTGGCCTTGTCCATTTTCTTTCAGAAACAGTTGGCTTCCCTTCCTGAGGTCCAGACGTTTGTGAAGGAGGTTCTGCGCATCCAACCTCCCATTGGCCCTCATTCCGAGTTGTTCGCTCGTTAGCTGCTTTTAGCAGTATTGCACACGCTAAGCCGCCGCCCTCTGGGAGTGAATCTTAGCTTAGCAGAATAGCGAATGAAAGATTCGCAAAATAGCAAAAAGAAAATTCTTGGCAGTTTCTGAGTAGCTCGAGACTTACTCCTCCAGTGCGATCAGTTCAGTCCTTTTCGTTCCTGGTTTGACGTCACAAACACACCCAGCGTTCGCCCAGCCACTCCCCCGTTACTCCAGCCACTCCCGCGTTTTTCCTAACACTCCCATAAAACGGCCAGTTTCCGCCCAGAAACACCCACTTCCTGTCAATCACATTACGATCAGCAGAACGATGAAAAAAACTCGTAATGCCGTGAGTAAAATACCAAACTTTTTAGCAAATTTACTTGGCGCAGCCGCAGTGCGAACATTGCGCATGCGCAGTTTGCGGAAAATCGCACCGAAGCGAAGTAAAATAACGAGCGAACAACTCGGAATGAGGGCATTTGTGCTTCTTGTGGCGCCATGGGATCTTAATGTGGTGTTGCAGTTCCTTAAATCGGACTGGTTTGAGCCTCTATAAGAGGTAGAGTGGAAGTTTCTCACTTGAAAAGTGGTCATGCTGTTGGCCTTGGCCTCAGGCAGACAAGTGTCTGAATTAGGGGCTCTGTCACACAAGAGTCCTTATTTGATTTTTCATGAAGATAGAGCTGAACTGCGGACGCGTCAGCATTTTCTTCCAAAGGTTGTGTCTTATTTCCATATCAACCAACCTGTGGTGGTGCCGGTGGCTTCTGACACCTCAGCCGTTTCAAAAGTCCTTGGATGTCGTCGGAGCGTTGAGGACTTATGTTGCGAGAACGGCTCGGATAAGGAAAACAGAATCTTTGTTTGTCCTCTATGACCCCAACAAGATTGGGGGTACTGCTTCTAAGCAGACTATTGCGCGCTGGATCAGAGGTACCATTCAGCACGCTTATTCCACGGCAGGATTGCCGTTACCGAGTTCGATAAAGGCCCACTCTACAAGGAAAGTGGGTTCTTCCTGGGCGGCTGCCCGGGGGGTCTCGGCGTTGCAAATTTGCCGAGCAGCTACTTGGTCAGGGGCAAACACGTTTGCTAAGTTTTACAGGTTTGACACCTTGGCTGCTGACGACCTTCAGTTTGGTCAGTCAGTTCTACAGAAACATTAGCACTTTCCCGCCCGTACTGGGAGCTTTGGCACATCCCTATGGTACTAAAATGGACCCCAGCATCCTCTAGGACGTAAGAGAAAATAGGATTTTAATTACCTACCGGTAAATCCTTTTCTCGTAGTCCGTAGAGGATGCTGGGCGCCCGGCCAGTGCTAATTTTTCCTGCAGAATTACGTTTTATCTTTTTACACAGGTTCTCATGTGTTAATATGTTCACAGCTGTTGCGTTATGCATGCACGTTAGCATGGGTTATGTTGAAAGCCGTGTTAGGCGGCATGTTTTGTATGGTGTGAGCTGGTCTGAATCTCGCCACTAGTTTAATGTAAATTCTTCTCTCAAAGTTGTCCGTCTCCTCGGGCACATTTTCTAAACTGAGGTCTGGAGGAGGGGCATAGAGGGAGGAGCCGGTTCACACTGTTGAAAAGTCTTAAAGTGCCGAAGGCTCCTGCGGAACCGTCTATACCCCATGGTACTAAAATGGACCCCAGCATCCTCTACGGACTACGAGAAAAGGATTTACCGGTAGGTAATTAAAATCCTATTATAACCATGCATTAACTTTGTATTTATGCAGCCAAACAATAACTATTGGTAATATTGTCATCAATATACAGGAACGATTGATAATGTAATTCATAAACTGTAGGCTAATATCTAATAATATCATACCAGTTAAACCAGTGCCATTAGATATGAATGGCAACCATCTTTTTGATAAATTACCAATTCTGAATACACATCTTAATGTGGTATAGTTATGGTTTGTTTCCCTTTATTGAGCTTCTTATTTAGACCGTTAGAAGTTGGTAACACTCCAGACACAATCCCATAACGTGATCTAGCGACGGCGTCATGTCTCAATTTCGTCTACTTCTACTTTGTAACATTTTCCAGGTCACTACTGCTAGCTATGTGCAAACACCCAGATTCAAGAGACTGGGCCTGATTCAGTCTTGTACCCTAAACCGATGTTTAGCATACAAGTCCGATGGTACGGCACATGCAGCCTTGGTCCTGCGTCCTCGCATACAGCCCTAGTCTGACAGGCTGAAGGGCGTTTGTGGGCGGAGGCGTGTCGCCTCAGTTTTGTGGGAGTGCGGAAGTCCGTGTCTGGCGGACCTGAGACAGAAATCTGGGTAACCTGAATGTTACTCGGATGACCGATTTGTCCTGCAGAGTGAGCTGACGAGGCGTTATGAGACGTACCAGCTGATCACGGCCTATATTTACCTCCTGCTGCATTTGCATGTTAGCTGTACGGTATTTCACAGCCTTTTCCTTGTGGCTGTGCAATATCATCCAGCTCTGAACCAGGCCCTGTGGGTAATGTCAGGAAACCAGAGTCTCATATGAAAACCCACAGACCAGGATCTAAGCTCCAGCTAGGGAGAGCACATGATTGGTCGGCCTTGTCCGTGTTTCGGGCCTGGTTATAGAGGGAGTATAGGGTGATGCTGCCTCGGCCTCTCACAAAGGATCCCCCGACAATCACTTATTAGGAAGCCTGCGGTCGCTTTCAGGCATGTACCCAGCGATGTTTCCCTTCTATACCGGCAGCACTTGTGAGAACCTAAACCGTTAACATGTGAGGTCCAGCGTGGGCCCCGGCTGGTCCCAGAAGTGTGATAACTACGTAGGCGCAAGTTATATTCCCGTGTCTGGATCAGGTTGCGATTCCTTCACTCACTCTGAAATAGTATACCTCCCAACTGTCCCGATTTTCGTGGGACAGTCCCGTTTTTTGGGGGACTGTCCTGCTGTCCCGCCTGCGGCCGCAGTGTCCCGCGGTGGTATGTGTGTGTTGGTGGGGGGCAGTTGGGAGGCTCCTATCATCACTGCGCGCGTCTATTCAGTGGAGACGGGGAGCGTGCTAGCAGCTCACAGAGCACTGGTCATGTCCTCCTTAGTAATGACAGATGAGGGCGTGACTTGCGACAGCGGCACTGCCATGAGGCCACGCCCCCTTTTGCTCAGGCCATGACCCTTACGCACGCTCGGGAGTCCCGCTTCTAAATCCTTGGGAGATGTGAAATAGTAGAACATGTTTAGTACATCTAAAACGACCTTTGACCATGATATAAAGTGTCATTAAAAAACTATATTTTAAAGGGATGGTATTAGAATCCCGGGATCCTGACACAATGCGGACCGCAGCATCCCGATGTTCAGAATCCCAACGGATTGTGGTATTGTAACCCTACCTCACCCCTCCAGCGGCCTGATCCTACCCTGCCCACACAGCCTAACCCTAAAGCTGGGTACACTCTATGCGATAGGTCATTCGATCTGGAGGATCGGACCGACATACCGGGCACATCGTATACTGTGTACCCACCACTGCGCGTTCCCGCGGGTCGTTTGCCGGGTTGAGTGTTCTGCATGCCCAATGGGACGGCCTAGCAAATGACGACATGTTTTGGAATGCGGCTGAGGATAATATATATCGCGGATCACGTGATATAACGTTCAGTGTGTATGGGACGGATAATGTATTGTTACATTGGCAGTCCCATCACCTTAACCCTCCCCTAGGCCCTTACCCCAGTACTTACCGCTGGGATCCTGACGCACCCCCATATTAATACCGCTGCAGCCCTTACACTAGCTAGGTCAGCAGAGAATCCAAATGCCGTATCCTGAAGAAGTTATTGTTAGACAATTATTAAAGGCTATTTATTATCAGCCAACGTACTTGTAATCTGTACAGTGCATATAATCACTGTATTACACCCAATCATTATATAACATTTTATATTAGGTCATTTGTTGCGCAAATATATCTAAGGTGACAATTTTGTGCTTCAGCTTCTTAATTTACTTAAAAAAAAATTTTTAATAATTTATAATGAACAATTTGGCTGACACGTGATAAGCCGCAGGACTTCAGCGCGGGCAATGGAAACTTATCAAGTCATATATACTTATAAGTGATAACAGGACATATAAATTAGACATAGCATAAAAAAAATACCTTACACATAATTCCCCAGTTAATGAGTAATATTGATAACTAGCATTTATTATTGTGTACCACAGTGAACAATTGATAAGCGCAGATTAGCAATTATTTATACCTTGATGTAGTTATGAAACATAAAATAACCATTAGTGCTTAAAACTCTACACATTCGCTTCACTATGACTGGCAGTAACTTCCTATTGGATGTCCTACGACTCCTACCTGTCAGTCACAGACACACAAGGCAGTCCCATTCGGAGTTGTTTACTTTTTCCGGGACTGCCAGGCCGGGCTGCGATTAGCAGAGAGCTGGCTTCCTATAGGAAGCCACTTCCTGCCTTTGTCACAGCCCAATTCGGCTTCTATGGGCTGCAGTCAATGCAGTCCATAGAATCCGGGGGTTTGCGCAGTCTTAACTCTGCGTCTGTGCCGGTCCTGGCACCCGCTGGATCCATTGTGCAGAGCCTGGCGGCTGTCTGTCTCCTCTCTGGGCATGGGAGTAGCGGCAGCCCCCCTACTCATGTGACAAGATAAATTATAGATTGTATTTTTCTATGTGTATTTTAAGGTTGTTTAAGTTGTCTTTGTTCTACTTCAAGAAAACTTTATAAAATAGTTGTCTGTCAATTAGGTGGAGCTATAAACAGCACCCAGGCATTATTATACTATTAGTATAAATCTAATATACACCACTGGTTTAAATTTAATATACACAATTGATACAGCCCAACATGATCCATTCCATGAGAGACAAAATGCTCTCTACCTGGACCTCCCTCTTAAGTTATGATTACAATCACCTGTGCTGAAATACACTGTATGGACAAAAGTATTCGGACGCCAGACCATTACACCAACAGGGACTGTAATGACATTGTGTCAAATACATGTACTATAATATGGAGCTGGTCCCCCTTTTGCCGCTATAACAGCTTCCACTCTCCATGGAAGGCTTCCACAAGATCCTGGAGTGTTTCTATGGGAATTTGTGGCCAGTCATTCTGTAGAGTATTTATGGGCCAGGCACTGATGTTGGGTGGGTAGGCCTAGCTCGCAATCTCCGTTCCAGTTCATCCGAAGGTGCTCTATGGGGTTGAGCTCAGGGCTGTGTGCGGGCCAGTCAAGTTCTTCCACATCAAACTCCTCAAACCATGTAATTATAGTCCTTGCTTTGTGCACTGGGGCACAGTCATGTCGGAATAGAAAAGGGCCTTCCCCAAACTGTTACCACAAAGTTGGAAGCATAGCCTTGTCCAAAATGTCTTGGTTTGCTGAGGCATTAAGATTGCCCTTCACTGGAGATAAAGGGCCTAGCCCAAACCCTGAAAAACAGCCCCATATCATTATCCCTCCTCCACCAAACTTCACAGTTGGCACAGAGGCGTCACTTACCTCCTTGACACCCGGTGCGGTGGTGAGAGAAGGGGGCGGAGCTTTGCAGGAAGGGGCAGAGCTTCACTTGAGGGGCAGGGCTTCGCGGTCCAGCGCCCGTTTTAGCCGCTTGGGGGTTAAAAAAAAGGGTGGGCTTTGCAGTAAGTGCGGGGCTCCAATGTGGACGGGGCTTCGCGTCCCGACCGACACCCGTTTTTTAGTCACCTGTGGGGTTTGGGAGGTGCGCGCTGCCTCCCGGAGAGTGCTCTGCCTGCAATTCTGGCTACTGTCACTGAACAGGAGCAGGCATTTTGGTGTCACCCCTCGGCGGGTGACACCCGGGAGCAGTCCGCACCCCCCTTGTGATGTCACTGGGTTGGCACAATGCAGTCAGGCAGGTAACCTTCTCCCGGCATCCGCCAGAGTCGCCCATCTGACTGCCAAACAGAGAAGCGTGATTCATCACTCCACAGAACACGTTTCCACTGCTCCTCAGTCCAGTGTGGGTGTGCTTTACATCGCTCCACAGAACACGTTTCCACTGCTCCTCAGTCCAGTGTGGGTGTGCTTTACATCACTCCACAGAACACGTTTCCACTGCTCCTCAGTCCAGTGTGGGTGTGCTTTACATCACTCCACAGAACACGTTTCCACTGCTCCTCAGTCCAGTGTGGGTGTGCTTTACACCGCTCCACAGAACACATTTCCTCTGCTCCTCAGTCCAGTGTGGGTGTGCTTTACACCGCTCCACAGAACACATTTCCTCTGCTCCTCAGTCCAGTGTGGGTGTGCTTTACACCGCTCCACAGAACACATTTCCTCTGCTCCTCAGTCCAGTGTGGGTGTGCTTTACATCACTCCACAGAACACGTTTCCACTGCTCCTCAGTCCAGTGTGGGTGTGCTTTACACCGCTCCACAGAACACATTTCCTCTGCTCCTCAGTCCAGTGTGGGTGTGCTTTACACCGCTCCACAGAACACATTTCCTCTGCTCCTCAGTCCAGTGTGGGTGTGCTTTACACCGCTCCACAGAACACATTTCCTCTGCTCCTCAGTCCAGTGTCGGTGTGCTTTACACCGCTCCACAGAACACATTTCCTCTGCTCCTCAGTCCAGTGTGGGTGTGCTTTACACCGCTCCACAGAACACATTTCCTCTGCTCCTCAGTCCAGTGTGGGTGTGCTTTACACCGCTCCACAGAACACATTTCCTCTGCTCCTCAGTCCAGTGTGGGTGTGCTTTACACCGCTCCACAGAACACGTTTCCTCTGCTCCTCAGTCCAGTGTCGGTGTGCTTTACACCGCTCCACAGAACACATTTCCTCTGCTCCTCAGTCCAGTGTCGGTGTGCTTTACACCGCTCCACAGAACACATTTCCTCTGCTCCTCAGTCCAGTGTCGGTGTGCTTTACACCGCTCCACAGAACACATTTCCTCTGCTCCTCAGTCCAGTGTCGGTGTGCTTTACACCGCTCCACAGAACACATTTCCTCTGCTCCTCAGTCCAGTGTGGGTGTGCTTTACACCGCTCCACAGAACACGTTTCCTCTGCTCCTCAGTCCAGTGTCGGTGTGCTTTACACCGCTCCACAGAACACGTTTCCTCTGCTCCTCAGTCCAGTGTCGGTGTGCTTTACACCGCTCCACAGAACACGTTTCCTCTGCTCCTCAGTCCAGTGTCGGTGTGCTTTACACCGCTCCACAGAACACGTTTCCTCTGCTCCTCAGTCCAGTGTCGGTGTGCTTTACACCGCTCCAACCGACGCTTGGTGATGTGAGGCTTGCATGCAGCTGCTCGGCCATGGAAACCCATTCCATTAAGCTCCCGCCGCAGAGTTTTTGTGCTTACATTAATGCCAGTGGAAGTTTGGAACTCTTCAGCTATAGAATCAGCAGAGCGTTGGTGACTTTTACGCACCATGCGCCTTAGCAGTGGTTGACCCCACTCTGTGATGTTACGCGGTCTTCTGCTTTGTGGCTGAGTTGCTGTTGTTCCTAAACGCTTCCACTTTCTAATAATATCACTTACAGGTGACCGTGGAATATCCAGCTGGGATGAAATTTCACGAGCTGTCTTATTGCAGAGGTGGCGTCCTATCACAGAACCACGCCGGAAGTCACTGAGCTCTTCAGAATGTCCAATTTTGTATCATAAATGCTTGCCAATGGAGACTGCATGGCTAAGTGCTTGATGTTATACACCTGTGGCAATGGGTATGATTGAACAGGTGTGGCCAAATACTTTTGTCCATATAGTGTGCCTTTCTTATCAATTAAATAGTTCAACACAGGTGACGCCAATCGTATATATTAAGAGGGACGTCCAGGTAGAGAGCATTTTGTCCCTCTTGGAATGGCTCATATTGGGAGGTGTGAACAATGTAATATACACCCCCGTTCACCCGGGACCCCAGTCTTAAGTGCCCTGTGTCCCCCCAAGGCTTAATCCGTCCCTGTCTATGGTGTGCTCCTGCATACATGTCCTGTATTTATTTTTACAGCCCATTCCTGGTCAGTGACGATACTGCATATGTGGGCATATTTATGAAACTCCTTTTGCGAGAAATCCCTAGAGAAGGATCCCAGCAACGGCAAGCGTCCCTAAGATTTAAGAAGGACCTCTGACCTCTGGGAGGACTCCCCATTTTTTAATTACAGAATCAGTCCCTACAGGTTTTTATGGGTCTGCAAAATGTCAGATTTATTATGCTCTGGAGTGAGAAACAATTCCTGAGCATAGAGCCAGTAGCTTTAGCTCATAGTAGATGAAGGGTTTACTCTTATTTATTATTACCAGTTATTTATATAGCGCACACATATTCCGCAGCGCTGTACAGAGAATATTTGGCTATTCACATCAGTCCCTGACCCAGTGGAGCTTGCACTCTATATTCCCTATCACATGTACACACACATTCACACTAAGGTTAATTTTAATGGAAGCCATTTAACCTACCAGTATATTTTTGGATTGTGGGAGGATACCGGAGTACCCGGAGGAAACCCACGCAAGCAAGGGGAGAATATACAAACTCCACACAGTGCCATGGTGGGAATTAAACCCATGACCTCAGTTCTGTGAGGCAGCAATGGTAACCATTACGAAGCATTCCCGATAATGGCCTTCTGATTGTGGTAGCCTATGGGCTACACTTCGCTGCATGCAGTTCCGTCAGGGTTCCCCAGGAACCAACCGCCGGAAATGGCCTCTGTGCACAGCAGTTAGTCTGACCACCCATGTGCAGAAGGCCAGGATGCGGCGCACTCTGCACATCGCAGGGAGGGGCTTCTTTTGGAAGTGATCACATTATGCAATGCAATCTGGGCACGATATTAGCGATCATTGATCAATAAAAGATCTATAGTTTGGAGCAGAAAAATAAAATGGGGGGGGGGGGGCAAGAAGTACTGATCATTCTATGGAATCAATCCAGTTATACGTGATGATCTCATTGCGGCAGCCACCGCACTTTACGGCTGCCTGTACTCGCACAAAAGTGCTCGCTGATCCATAGGGCTGATTTCAGGCCACGAAGGGTGCGAGGTCAGGTTCTGTTGCCGATGTTGAAACGCAACGGCACATCACACCCTTCACGTATAATTGGATTGAGCCTGTTCCTATGGCAGAATGTTCTCTGGCTGGGGGTCCCATGGCGCTGTAAAACAAAACAAGTCACATGACTCCACATTTGCTGAGCAATCCCTCCAGACATACTGTTCTCTGGCCACGTGAGGTGACACCGCCTCCGGTCACCACAGCTGGAACGGTTACAGGTAAGTGCTATATAAATGTTGTATACAGATAATGAATACAGGTATAAGTAAAATGACCCTGCTTTATACTGGAATGTGAAATGGCCACGCTGCGGAGACACGGGTTCTTCTGTAAGTCAGGTGTGTGTTGTGGGAAATTCCTCCCAGCATTGTACATCTCAGAGACGTCTGGCAGGTGAACAGAAATGCCTCCTATGAAATTATGTGTCACATATGAATTCATCTGTAATTGGCTTCTGGTGTTTTTCCACCGCGGCTGCTCTGGTTTGGCGACATTTACTATTAAAAATGTTTTTCTCTGACGTCCTAGTGGATGCTGGGCACTCCGTAAGGACCATGGGGAATAGACGGGCTCCGCAGGAGACTGGGCACTCTAAAAGAAAGATTAGGTACTATCTGGTGTGCACTGGCTCCTCCCACTATGACCCTCCTCCAGACCTCAGTTAGATTTCTGTGCCCGGCCGAGCTGGATGCACACTATGGGCTCTCCTGAGCTCCTAGAAATAAAGTTTATTTTAGGTTTTTTATTTTACAGTGAGATCTGCTGGCAACAGACTCACTGCATCGAGGGACTAAGGGGAGAAGAAGCGAACCTACCTGCTTGCAGCTAGCTTGGGCTTCTTAGGCTACTGGACACCATTAGCTCCAGAGGGATCGACCGCATGGAACTGGCCTTGGTGTTCGTTCCCGGAGCCGCGCCGCCGTCCCCCTTACAGAGCCAGAAGCAAGAAGAGGTCCGGAAAATCGGCGGCAGAAGACTTCGGTCTTCACCATGGTAGCGCACAGCACTGCAGCTGTGCGCCATTGCTCCTCATGCACACTTCACACTCCGGTCACTGAGGGTGCAGGGCGCTGGGGGGGGGGGCGCCCTGATGGCAATATATGACACCTTGGCTGGCAAATCTACATCATATATAGTCCTAGAGGCTATATAGATGTAAAATTACCCCTGCCAGTATTCCAGAAAAAGCGGGAGAAAGTCAGTTGAAAAAGGGGCGGGGCTTCTCCCTCAGCACACTGGAGCCATTTTCTCTTCACAGTGCAGCTGGAAGACAGCTCCCCAGGCTCTCCCCTGTAGTTTTCAGGCTCAAAGGGTTAAAAAGAGAGGGGGGGCACAAAATTTAGGCGCAATATTGTATATACAAGCAGCTATTGGGAAAAATTCACTCAATATAGTGTTAATCCCAAAATTATATAGCGCTCTGGTGTGTGCTGGCATACTCTCTCTCTGTCTCCCCAAAGGGCTGTGTGGGGTCCTGTCCCCAGTCAGAGCATTCCCTGTGTGTGTGTGTGTGGTGTGTCGGTACGGCTGTGTCGACACGTTTGATGAGGAGGCTTATGTGATGGCAGAGCAGATGCCGATAAATGTGATGTCGCCCCCTGTGGGGCCGACACCAGAGTGGATGGATAGGTGGAAGGTATAAACCGACAGTGTCAACTCCTTACATAAAAGGCTGGATGACGTAACAGCTGTGGGACAGCCGGCTTCTCAGCCCGCGCCTGCCCAGGCGTCTCAAAGGCCATCAGGGGCTCAAAAACGCCCGCTCCCTCAGATGGCAGACACAGATGTCGACACGGAGTCTGACTCCAGTGTCGACGAGGTTGAGACATATACACAATCCACTAGGAACATCCGTTACATGATCCCGGCAATAAAAAATGTGTTACACATTTCTGACATTAACCCAAGTACCACTAAAAAAGGGTTTTATGTTTGGGGAGAAAAAGCAGGCAGTGTTTTGTTCCCCCATCAAATGAGTGAATGAAGTGTGAAAAAGCGTGGGTTCCCCCGATAAGAAACTGGTAATTTCTAAAAAGTTACTGATGGCGTACCCTTTCCCGCCAGAGGATAAGTCATGCTGGGAGATATCCCCTAGGGTGGATAAGGCGCTCACACGTTTGTCAAAAAAGGTGGCACTGCCGTCTTAGGATACGGCCACTTTGAAGGTACCTGCTGATAAAAAGCAGGAGGCTATCCTGAAGTCTGTATTTACACACTCAGGTACTAGACTGAGACCTGCAGATAGTGCTGCTGCAGCGTGGTCTGTAACCCTGTCAAACAGGGATACTATTTTGCGAACATAAGACGTCGTCTTATATATGAGGGATGCACAGAGGGATATTTTGCCGGCTGGCATCCAGAATTAATGCAATGTCCATTCTGTCAGGAGGGTATTAGAGACCCGACACTGGACAGGTGATGCTGACTTTAAAAGGCACATAGAGCCTTATAAGGGTGAGGAATTGTTTGGGGATGGTCTCTGGGACCTCGTATCCACAGCAACAGCTGGGAAGAAAATTTTTTACCTCAGGTTTCCTCACAGCCTAAGAAAGCACTGTATTATCAGGTACAGTCCTTTCGGCTTCAGAAAAGCAAGCGGGTCAAAGGCGCTTCCTTTCTGCACAGAGACGAGGGAAGAGGGAAAAAGCTGCACCAGTCAGCCAGTTCCCAGAATCAAAATTCTTCCCCCGCTTCCTCTGAGTCCACCGCATGACGCGGGGGCTCCACAGGCGTAGCCAGGTACGGTGGGGGTCGCCTCAAAAATTTCAGCGATCAGTGGGCTCGCTCACAGGTGGATCCCTGGATCCTTCAAGTAGTATCTCAGGGGTACAAGCTGGAATTCGAGGCGTCTCCCCCCCGCCGTTTCCTCAAATCTGCCTTGCCGACAACTCCCTCAGGCAGGGAGGCTGTGCTAGAGGCAATTCACAAGCTGTATTCACAGCAGGTGATAGTCAAGGTGCCCCTACTTCAACAAGGACGGGGTTACTATTCCACACTGTTTGTGGTACCGAAACCGGACGGTTCCGTGAGACCCATTTTAAATTTGAAATCCTTGAACACATACATAAAAAAATTCAAGTTCAAGATGGAATCGCTCAGGGCGGTTATTGCAAGCCTGGAGGAGGGGGATTACATGGTATCCCTGGACATCAAGGATGCTTACCTACATGTCCCCATTTACCATCCTCACCAGGAGTACCTCAGATTTGTGGTACAGGATTGCCATTACCAATTCCAAACACTGCCGTTTGGACTGTCCACGGCACCGAGGGTCTGAACCAAGGTAATGGCAGAAATGATGATACTCCTTCGAAAAAAGGGAGTTTTAATTATCCCATACTTGGACGATCTACTTATAAAGGCGAGGTCCAAGGAGCAGTTGTTGGTCGGAGTAGCACTATCTCGGGAAGTGCTACAACAGCACGGATGGATTCTATACATTCCAAAGTCACAGCTGGTTCCTACCACACGCCTACTGTTCCTGGGGATGGTTCTGGACACAGAACAGAAAAAAGTGTTTCTCCCGCAGGAGAAAGCCAAGGAGCTGTCATCTCTAGTCAGAGACCTCCTGAAACCAAAACAGGTATCGGTGCATCACTGCACACGAGTCCTGGGGAAAATGGTAGCTTCTTACGAAGCAAAATTCCATTCGGCAGGTTCCATGCAAGAACCTTTCAGTGGGACCTCTTGGACAAGTGGTCGGGATCGCATCTTCAGATGCATCGGCTGATAACCCTGTCTCCAAGGACCAGGGTATCTCTACTGTGGTGGCTGCAGAGTGCTCATCTTCAAGAGGGCCGCAGATTCGGCATACAGGACTGGGTCCTGGTAAGCACGGATGCCAGCCTTCGAGGCTGGGGGGCAGTCACACAGGGAAGAAATTTCCAAGGACTTTGGTCAAGTCAGGAGTCGTCCCTACACATAAATATTTTGGAACTAAGGGCCATTTACAATGCCCTAAGTCTGGCAAGGCCTCTGCTTCAAAACCAGCCGGTACTGATCCAATCAGACAACATCACGGCAGTCGCCCATGTAAACCGACAGGGCGGCACAAGAAGCAAGATGGCGATGGCAGAAGCCACAAGGATTCTCCGATGGGCGGAAAATCACGTCTTAGCACTGTCAGCAGTGTTCATTCCGGGAGTGGACAACTGGGAAGCAGACTTCCTCAGCAGACACAACCTACACCCGGGAGAGTGGGGACTTCATCCAGAAGTCTTCCAACTGTTGGTAAACCGTTGGGAAAGGCCACAGGTGGACATGATGGCGTCCCGCCTAAACAAAAAACTAGATATTGCGCCAGGTCAAGGGACCCTCAGGCAATAGCTGTGGACGCTCTAGTGACACCGTGGGTGTGCCAGTCGGTTTATGTATTCCCTCCTCTGCCTCTCATACCAAAGGTACTGAGAATAATAAGAAAACGAGGAGTAAGAACGATACTCGTGGTTCCGGATGGGCCAAGAAGAGTTTGGTACCCATAACTTCAAGAAATGATATCAGAGGACCCATGGCCTCTACCGCTCAGACAGGATCTGCTACAGCAGGGGCCCTGTCTGTTCCAAGACTTACCGTGGCTGCGTTTGACGGCATGGCGGTTGAATTCCGGATCCTAAAGGAAAAGGGCATTCCGGAAGAAGTCATTCCTACGCTGATAAAAGCCAGGAAAGAAGTAACCGCAAACCATTATCACCGTATTTGGCGAAAAATAAATATGTTGCGTGGTGTGAGGCCAGGAAGGCCCCAACAGAGGAATTTCAGCTGGGTCGTTTTCTGCACTTCCTACAGTCAGGGGTGACTATGGGCCTAAAATTGGGTTCCATTAAGGTCCAGATTTCGGCTCTGTCGATTTTCTTCCAGAAAGAACTGGCTTCACTGCCTGGAGTTCAGACATTTGTAAAGGGAGTGCTACATATTCAGCCCCCTTTTGTGCCTCCTGTGGCACCTTGGGATCTCAACGTGGTGTTGAGTTTCTTAAAATCACATTGGTTTGAGCCACTTAAAACTGTGGATTTGAAATATCTCACGTGGAAAGTGGTCATGTTATTGGCCTTGGCTTCGGCCAGGCGTGTGTCAGAATTGGCGGCTTTGTCATGTAAAAGCCCTTATCTGATTTTCCATATGGATAGGGCAGAATTGAGGACTCGTCCCCAGTTTCTCCCTAAGGTGGTATCAGCTTTTCACTTGAACCAACCTATTGTAGTGCCTGCGGCTACTAGGGACTTGGAAGATTCCAAGTTACTGGACGTAGTCAGGGCCTTAAAAATTTATATTTTCAGGACGGCTGGAGTCAGTAAAAACTGACTCGCTTTTTATCCTGTAGGCACCCAACAAAATAGGTGCTCCTGCTTCTAAGCAGACTATTGCTCGCTGAATTTGTAGCACAATTCAGCTGGAGCATTCTGCGGCTGGATTGCCGCATCCTAAATCAGTAAAAGCCCATTCCACGAGGAGAGTGGGCTCATCTTGGGCGGCTGCCCGAGGGGTCTCGGCTTTACAATTTTGCCGAGCTGCAACTTGGTCAGGGGCAATCACGTTTGCTAAATTCTACAAAATTGATATCCTGGCTGAGGAGGACCTTGAGTTCTCTCATTCGGTGCTGCAGAGTCATCCGCACTCTCCCGCCCGTTTGGGAGCTTTGGTATAATCCCCATGGTCCTTACGGAGTTCCCAGCATCCACTAGGACGTCAGAGAAAATAAGATTTTACTCACCGGTAAATCTATTTCTCGTAGTCCGTAGTGGATGCTGGGCGCCCATCCCAAGTGCGGATTGTCTGCAATACTTGTATGTAGTTATTGCCTAACTAAGGGTTATTGTTGAGCCATCTGTTGAGAGGCTCAGTTATATTTCATACTGTTAACTGGGTATAGTATCACAAGTTATACGGTGTGATTGGTGTGGCTGGTATGAGTCTTACCCGGGATTCAAAATCCTTCCTTATTGTGTCAGCTCTTCCGGGCACAGTATCCTAACTGAGGTCTGGAGGAGGGTCATAGTGGGAGGAGCCAGTGCACACCAGATAGTACCTAATCTTTCTTTTAGAGTGCCCAGTCTCCTGCGGAGCCCGTCTATTCCCCATGGTCCTTACGGAGTGCCCAGCATCCACTACGGACTACGTGAAATAGATTTACCGGTGAGTAAAATCTTATTTTTTTTCCACTACTTCTTATTATTGACCAGTACCTGCTCTGACTCTGTATGTATAGGCACCATGCACAGTACTACTTCTATTATCCTGTATACTGGAGGTAATGACCAGTACCTGCTGTGACTCTGTATGTATAGGCACCATGCACAGTACCACTTCTATTATCCTGTATACTGGAGGTAATGACCAGTACCTGCTCTGACTCTGTATGTATAGGCACCATGCACAGTACCACTTCTATTATCCTGTATAGTGGAGGTAATGACCAGTACCTGCTCTGACTCTGTATGTATAGGCACCATGCACAGTACCACTTCTATTATCCTGTATACTGGAGGTAATGACCAGTACCTGCTCTGACTCTGTATGTATAGGCACCATGCACAGTACCACTTCTATTATCCTGTATAGTGGAGGTAATGACCAGTACCTGCTCTGACTCTGTATGTATAGGCACCATGCACAGTACTACTTCTATTATCCTGTATACTGGAGGTAATGACCAGTACCTGCTCTGACTCTGTATGTATAGGCACCATGCACAGTACCACTTCTATTGTCCTGTATAGTGGAGGTAATGACCAGTACCTGCTCTGACTCTGTATGTATAGGCACCATGCACAGTACCACTTCTATTATCCTGTATAGTGGAGGTAATGACCAGTACCTGCTCTGACTCTGTATGTATAGGCACCATGCACAGTACCACTTTTATTATCCTGTATACTGGAGGTAATGACCAGTACCTGCTCTGACTCTGTATGTATAGGCACCATGCACAGTACCACTTCTATTATCCTGTATAATGGAGGTAATGACCAGTACCTGCTCTGACTCTGTATGTATAGGCACCATGCACAGTACCACTTCTATTATCCTGTATACTGGAGGTAATGACCAGTACCTGCTCTGACTCTGTATGTATAGGCATCATGCACAGTACCACTTATATTATCCTGTATACTGGGGGTAATGACCAGTACCTGCTCTGACTCTGTGTATATAGACATCGTGGACAGTACCACTTCTATTATCCTGTATAGTGGAGGTAATGACCAGTACCTGCTCTGACTCTGTATATATAGGCATCATGCACAGTACCACTTCTATTATCCTGTATAGTGGGGGTGATGACCAGTACCTGCTGTGACTCTGTATGTATAGGCATCATGCACAGTACCACTTCTATTGTCCTGCATACTGGAGGTAATGACCAGTACCTGCTCTGACTCTGTATGTATAGGCATCATGCACAGTACCACTTCTATTGTCCTGTATAGTGTGGAGGCAATGACCAGTACCTGATCCGACTCTGTATATATAGGCATCATGCACAGTACCACTTCTATTATCCTGTATAGTGGGGGTAATGACCAGTACCTGCTGTGACTCTATATGTATAGGCACCATGCACAGTACCACTTCTATTGTCCTATATAGTGGGGGTAATTACCAGTACCTGCTGTGACTCTATATGTATAGGCATCATGCACAGTACCACTTCTATTGTCCTGTATAGTGGAGGTAATGACCAGTACCTGCTCTTACTCTATATGTATAGGCATCATGCACAGTACCACTTCTATTGTCCTGTATAGTGGAGGTAATGACCAGTACCTGCTCTTACTCTGTATGTATAGGTGAAAGGGTTAAAGCTCGTCTCTGCTTCACATGTCATAGAATTGTTTGTGTTACAGAACTGTTTGTTCCAGCACATTTTTGCTACTGTCTTTGTCTGTTATCTTTTTATACTGTGTGAATAACTTTTCTATTTGAGTACAAATTTGCCCATATATGTATATCCTTCCGCTGCGGCAGTTCCTAGCCAATCATGTTATGTTAACCCCCTTTTGTGTTCTGTCCAATTAGTTATTGACTTGGGACATACACGCCCTAAATCCTTTCTTTTATATACTTTTGTTAAACAAACAATAAACAGTGTGAATCTTTACTGCTTGTGTTTTGCATGTTACTTGTAGCATAAGGTTTACACTCACGGACGTCTAAGAGACTATCACATCGAGGGTTAAAGAATAGAGGAGTAAGCCTTACAAGTGGGGGCTCGAATTCCGGAATTCAGTTGATCGTCCCCGGACCGGTGAGATAGAGAATTTATTGTCTGTCTTTGCCATACGGGATTGCGGTCATACACTGAAGCTGAATCCGTGTCAGTGTTCTGGGAACACGTGACCTAACATCTTTAATGTCTGGGACTTAAAGATACGTCTGAGAAGTGACCAGGGGTCCAAGCGCAATTCTCCAAAGACGTTAGTATCTGGGATACTTAAAATAGACCTGGGAGTCTATACATAACGTAGATTTTACCTCGATTTGATTGTCTACTTATTATGTTATGGCCATAACAGATATTAGAGTATAAGTTTCATGTATTCAGCTTGACGGGTGGTAAGTGCACGTCTGTTGAATACCCTTATAACTTTCTTGCTTCCTATCACAATACGCTGCATTTCCAAGTCCCTGTACGAGTGGTGAGTAAACGTACAGATTATTACTATCGATTGTTTTGTTAAAGTACTATGCAGATGATATTGTGATATTGTCAATAACTAATTAACTGGTTAGCTGATGCATGCATAGAAAGTTGTTGGAAATTGTGTTTTTACTATGGGCTCTGGTCAGAGTAAGAAAACTGTATACCCCCCTCCCCTACCCGGGGAGACATGTAAAGAATACGTGGCCCGTAATTCTACCTCTGATTATTATTTGATTGATCCCTGGGTGGATAATTTAGCAGGGTGGACAGAGAAAGCAGGACAGGACCCATTCCCACGGAAAGGCAGTAATTACCCTTTCTATATGGATATGGTTAAAGGTCTTTGTTTAGGGGACAGGGAAGCCTGGCCGTGGTATGATCATGATCCACAATGGGATATGACATATATGCGGGCCGGGGGTGAGCAGTGGCTGACCATAGCACCCTATTGGTATGATAAATCCATCAATAAGAAACAAAGGAGGATTAAAAATATCAGTTCCCAACAGCACAGAAAGGAGGAAGTGAGAACCTGTAAATCTTTGAAAACCCTCTCGCCTCCCCCTTACAGCCCAGTATATCCTGCTCTTAAAGACACAGATCTCTTAGCAGCAGTAACCCTTTCACAACAGATGGGATCGCCTCCACCTCCACTGCTAGAAAATGCGTCCACTAGCTCTATCCCTAACGCACCAGTAACCCAGAGTTTAGATAATAGTATAATAACCTCCCAGCCCACATCCCTTAAACAACCAGCCACCCGCCGCACAGCCGATTCCACTATCGCTGCCGAGGGCTCCTTCTCCCCCCATGTCACTCGAGGAGGAACTGAATTCTCTGACGGCGGTGAAGCTTCTTCCACCACCGTTGCCCTCCACTTACCCTTTATGACATGGCAAACGGCACACCTCCTGTTACAACTGTGGCCAGGATGGTCACTGGGCAAGAGATTGCCCCCAGCCCCCTCAGACACCTCGACAGCCTGCTCTGAATCCTGCCCCCCAACAACACCCCCGCCCACGCCATGACAACCCTCTCTCTGATCATGTACGTTTCAGAGTTGACTGGCAAGACCCCGCGCACTGATGGGGCCCGGAGGAGGGTATCCCAGCCTTTATTCAACTCACCCGTCATTGGAAAGATTCACCTCTGCTGCCACTTATTATAAATGGAAGTAAAATTCCCTTTTTAGTGGATAGCGGTGCAACAACCAGTGTTTTGTGTTCTGACCTATATGATGGTGATTTGGAAAAGACTGCTCCTTCAATGGGAATCAATGGGATACCCACCAATGCCTACCTAACCAAGGCCCTCTCTGTCTCCACAACAAAGGGGTTGCGCATGGGCAAACATAGGTTCACAGTCATACCTGAGTGCCCCATCAACCTACTAGGTAGGGACCTGCTTAGCAAACTTTCCATCTCTATTCTGCCCTCACCTACTGGTACTGGGTTGGATATTGAATCCCCTCATTTTCCAATTTGGGAAATGACTACCAACATGCCTGACCTCGCCCAAGTAAACCCCGCTCTTTGGTCAGAAGGTCCATATGACACTGGCCTAATCTCATGCACACCATATAAGGCCAATCTCAAACCCGACTCACAACCTGTTTATCAAAAGCAGTATCCCCTCTCACCAGAAAAGATAGAAGGTCTCCGCCCCATGATACAGCAATTCTTACAACAGGGTATTCTCAGACATATTGTATCACCATACTGTACTCCTGTGAACCCTGTTGCCAAAGCTGATGGCAGTATAAGATTTGTACAGGATCTCAGAGCGATCAATCAGCTAATAGTCCCAATTGCACCAATTGTTCCAGACGTAAACTCACTCATTTCTGCAATCCCTGCAGATGCTGCGTTCTTCTCTGTAATTGATTTGAAGAATGCCTTTTTCAGCATACCTGTAGATTCACAGACACAATTACTTTTTGCCTTTTCTTTTGAGGGTAAACAACTTACCTGGTGCAGATTACCCATGGGCTATATTGACTCACCCGTTGTCTATAGCATTGTACTCCAGGCCACATTGAGGCCCTGGCAACCTCACCATGGTTCAGTCCTGCTACAGTATGCAGATGATCTGCTGCTCTGTAGTCAAACTGAGGAGGCCTGCCGAGAGGATGGTGTTTCATTACTAAACTGGCTTTGTGAATGTGGACACAAGGTGTCCAAAACAAAAATGCAATGGTGTAAAAAGCATGTTGATTACTTAGGTTTTGTGCTCACTCAGGGAGAGAGGAAAATCAGTCCACAACGCATACAGTCTGTATTGGGCCTGGTCACCCCAACTACCCAGAAGGAACTACTGTCCTTCCTGGGTATGGTAAATTACTGCAGACAGTGGATATCTGATTGCTCCTATTATGATAACATTTTGAGACAAGCCACACTGAAGGACAAACCTAAAACTGTACAATGGTCACAAGAAATGTTAACTGCATATGAAAGTTTAAAATGTATGTTGATGAAAAGTCCGGCACTTGGCCTCCCCAATTATGTACTACCTTTCCATCTATATGCAAGGGACAATTGTAAAACCATGGCGGGGGTGCTCACACAGTTTCATGGAGGGAAGTTGCGCCCCGTGGCATTTTTTTCCAAAGTCATGCCAGTGTCTGTGCAAGGTATGCCTGCCTGCCTCAGGGCTTTGGCAGCCTGTGCAATGGTTGCAGAAATGGCCACTACCCTCACTTTAGGCCACACCACAGTACTCCACACCACACATGATGTCCTGGCAATACTTAAAGGCTTACACACACAGCACATGTCAGCACAACGCCTTAGTGGATATGAAGTACTTCTTTTGGGCAACCCTACACTTACCATCAAGTACACTGCCAGTTCTTCTGGCCCTACACCCATTCTCAATGCCCTTTTAGGCTTGAAAGGTCCCGAGGATGAACCACCCGACCTACATGACTGTGCTGCTTCCATTGAAGCTGAAACCTCTCCCAGACTTGACATGTCTCCCGTTCCCATACCAGGCGCAGACATAGTTTTTGTTGATGGCTCCTGTAGTAGGCCCAATGACAATACATACCAAGCTGGCTATGCCATTGTCACCCTCCCTGACACTGTGTTGGAAGCCCTACCAATACCTTATCAGTCCGCGCAAGCTGCAGAACTCATTGCACTCACTAGAGCATGTCAGCTCTACCAGAACAAGCCTGTTACCATTTACACTGACTCCAGATACGCCCACGGCGTTGTTCATGACCATGGGGTCATTTGGCAACGCCGTGGCTTTCTCGGGGCAGATGGCAAGGGTATCTCGCATGCGCAGCTCATCTCTGATCTGTTACATGCCATTACCCTCCCTTCTGACATTGCCATTATCCACTGCAAGGCACATACTGGCGGCAAGGATAATATCTCCCTTGGCAACGCCCTTGCAGACACTACTGCTAAACAAGCGGCCCTACAGCCTACTGCCCATTCTCACATGGCAGTCATGGCCCCTCCCTCCCTTGACAACGTCCATCTGCTCACTCAACTTCAAGCTGCTGCGACTAATACTGATCTCTCCGACTGGACTTACCCAATTCTGCAGAAAAATCCTAAATCAGGATTAATCTGCAAAGAGGGGAAACCCTGTATACCCCAGTCCAGTGCCCCTTTGCTCATTGCCCATTACCATGGTGTTGGTCACCATAGTAAAGCCACAACACTCCTCCTACTAACCAAGGATTTTTATGTTACTGAGGCCAAAACACTTGTGGACCAATATGTTAGCAGATGCATCACCTGCCTCAGGAACAACCCTAACAACCCTAATAAAGCGAAACACCAGCATCTTGAATACCCCACCACCCCTTTTACACACTTACAAATTGATTTTACCCATATCCCTGGCATAGGCAAACAAGAATATGCCCTGGTCATTGTAGATATGTTCTCTCGCTGGCCAGAAGTATTCCCAACTAAGTCAGAGGATGCTAAGACAGTAGCTAGAATCCTAACACAGGAAATCATCCCGAGATGGGGATGCCCATTGCAGATAAATAGCGACAAAGGCACAGCCTTTACAGCCAAAGTCACACAGGCCCTAGTGAAGGCCTTGCAAATAGAATGGAAGTTTCACATCCCGTACCACCCGCAGAGTTCAGGGGTCGTAGAAAGAATGAATAGGACCCTCAAAGACAAACTAAGGAAGGCCACAGGAGGTACCTTCCACAAATGGAAGCAAGTCCTCCCTATCATCCTAGCAGAAATTAGGATGACCCCACAGAAAACCCTAGGGTACTCCCCTTTTGAGATATTGATGGGTAGGCCTTTTCCCACCCCATGGGCAAAAAAACCGTTGATAATACAGGAAGGAGATCTAGAACTTATAAGGGAAGAGTATGTCAGGGCCCTCATAACCAAACTTGATGAGATTGAACATGATGTTGTTTGTAAAAATCCTTTGAACCCACAGGAACCAACACATCCTTTCAAAGTTGGAGACAGAGTCGTGGTAAAAGTACTCCCAAAGAACAAGACTCCGGGAGACTTCACCTATGGTCCAGAGACAGAAGTCGTTGCTGTAACCCGAACCGCAGTCCTGACAGAAGAGAGTCCCACCTGGATCCATGCTTCCCGAGTAAAGAAAATTCCTAGACCAGACCTAGAGGAGGAAACAGGTGATTCCAGTGAGGTACGAACAGGGGCGGACAGCCCTGACCTCCCACCTAGCGAAGACAGAAGACCAGAGGAGGATGAAGAAAATGCCCCCTATCTTTACCCTGGGGACTACCTTGATAGCCCTACTGGCCCACATCCACCTCACAACATGTGAAGTTGACATTACACACACCGACGGGGTTCCCACCTTGTGGTATAATTCCTCCAACACACACGTAGCCACCTATGTCCTAGACTATTTTATGTTCCCCAAGCTTGCTGACAACAAACATTTCATACAGCAAAGAAGGAAAGCAGGGATGTCCGAAACAGTTTATATTTGTGTTACTGATTCCTGGTGGGGATATAACTGTGACTCCTGGGGATCCGTGGGGTGGAACACGGGACTTGATTGGGGGTACAGACCATCAGACGCCTTAAACAGATGGAGTCAACCTGATGGAGTACCCCTACTCAAGAGACTGTCTATCTTTAAGATGGATGAAGGCCCGAATGCATACAGGTTTAGACTAAACATCCAACACCCTAGCAGAGCAGATAATGGTACCTATGTAGTTGGGATATGGTGGAAAACAGGGTACTTTAGCGCAAGACAGATCTTTTATTTATGGGATATGTTTAAACATCCAGCATACCAGTCCAGAGTCTCTCCCCAAGGTAAACCTTTAAGGCCTCATATTGCTACCTTTAAGGATATGGTAGCCATTAATAACCCCACTTTTGAAGACATCCTAGCCATTGAAACCGGTTTCTCTGACATTAATTTCTGGCTAGAATGGATGAAGTATAATGCTGCAAAACATAATATGAGCAATTGTTACGTATGTGGCAAATCTAGGCCCCACTTAGGTACAGTACCTTTAAACATTCCTTTAGATCAAGAAGGATGCTTCTTTAGCCTATACAATGATACTAAAAATAATGATAGTCAGTGTGAAATGTGGAAGAAGGAATATCCTATATTATTAAAAAATCCTAATCCCGGAAGTACCATAACCATATACCCCGGGAATTATACCTGTTATGTATCCAACACCACCAAAGGAAGGGATTTAAAACCTTTCCCACCAGGGTATTGCGCAGAAAGAAGGACAACTGTCCTAGTTAATCAAACTAGATCATTAGGCGACATCTACTATATATGCGGGGATATGAAACTTAGGATCAAATTGGATACGCCCTGGCATGGTGAGTGTGCCCTGGCCAAAGTCATAATGCCACTTCTAATGATCACCGAAGACCACCCCACTCCTTCCTCTAATTCCCCTATCCTTCGGAAGAAAAGGACACTCCCAGGAGGTAGTTTTGACCCCCATGTATACATTGATGCTATAGGGGTCCCAAGAGGGGTTCCAAATGAGTTCAAAGCTAGAGACGAGGTAGCAGAAAGTGAGAGATTTGGTAAGGTTTTGCAGTTGTTGTTTTTTTTTAAAGTGGCAATCATTTACACAGCAAGATCACCCTGGTTTTGCAGTGTAAATGATTGCCACTTTAAAAAAAACTGCAAAACCCCCTTACCAAATCTCTCACTTTCTGAAACTCTCACTCTATTACTTTTGGCCCCATGTGTTGATACATAGGAGGGTACATTGGGATTTGGAACAAAGGTAAACCCACACAAAAATGTTACCAGCCTGAGCAACTTGAGATACCATAAGGCAGAAATCCTATTAGATGAGGAATATGACCACTGGTGCTACATGTGGCCAGCTGTCTGCCTGCCATATGGACTTCATAACTAACCATCAATGATACAAACCCCCTCTGTCACTGTCCTCTCTCCCATCCATAGCCTTAGCTCCTCCCCCTCCTTCACCCCCCCCCCCCTCCCATTGATGCGATCTCCCAATCCTGCCGTTTCCGCCACCTCTCTAGAATCTGACCCTCTACCAAATCCCTCATTCATTCCCTAGTCTTCCCCTGCTTGGACTATTGCCACCTCGCAGACTCTGGTCTTCCCTTCTCCCCTCTTAAGGGGCCTACACACTGGGCGATGTATTCGACCAACGATATTATCGACCAACAATAATATCGATGGTCGATTCACCCTACACACTGGAAGATATAGATGGTCAAATTGGACGATAAGAGCGTACATACATCTATATCGTCCAAATTGACTGGCATGTATCAACGATGATCGATTGCGGGCACGTACATCGTTCATCCTTGATGCATCCACACTAACAGATATGAACGATTTATCATTCATTTATGAACGATATCGTTAATCTCTTTCAAGATATCGCCCAGTGTGTAGGCCCCTACACATCTATTCTCAGTGCTGTTGCTTGTCTTCTCTTCCCATCCCATACAGTCACTCTGAAGAAAACGTCCAGTCTCACTACGGCCATGAAACGCGTCAAGTGCTCCCACGACTTACTGTATACCTAAGGACTGGGATTCTACAGCTTTTTACTCTCTGATGCCTTTGACCACTGTGAGCCACCGCTGATTGCATCCAGCAGCGCTGCCCGGTCACTGCTACTCAGGACTGGCGGTCAATCTGCCTACCGGTCAGCCTGCTCACCCTCCCTGGACTGCTTCCTCAGTGCTCCCCTCCGGTCCCCTCTACCCAGGTCACTACCACTTATAATACACTGCACATCTATAGAGGACGGGTTTTCCATTTTGCTAATGTATGAACCAGCTATAAACCACAGCTGTTACTATGGGCAACCATCTCCCTAAGGGGGTATTTATCAAAGCATGTGGAGAGATAAAAAGCACCAACCAATCATCTTCTACCTCTCATTTTACAGGCTGTGTTTGAAAACATGATAGATAAGCTGATTGGTTAGTGATTTCTTTCTCTCTCTCTCTCTCTCTCTCTCTCTCTCTCTCTCTCTCTCTCTCTCTCTCTCTCTCCCTCTCTCCATGCTTTGGCCACGCTTCCAGCACCCGGGCCGCTCTCGTCAGCCCTGCCTCTGACTGTCGCCTTGACTATGTGCTTATTACCTCCTGCTGCTTCCACATCCTTCCACTTCTCCAGTGCTGTCACCCAGTGTCGGACAGTGCCCACCAGGGGAATGCAGTGGTATGGGCCCGTGCTTAAGGTGTGTGGCCAGTGACCACGAGGTGAGGCCGGCCCGCACAGAGGCTTGGACAGCCACTAGAGACCATTGGGTAAATGTAATAGGGTGCAAGAAGCCAAAAGTGCGAGAATGTTTGTATTCTTAAAGTGGCAATCATTTACACGGCAAAACCAACCAGCCCGCGCAGTTTCCCGAAGGTGGGAACAGGTCCTGTGGTCACGGCGCAGATATGCGAACACCTCTGCCTGATTGACAGGCAGAGGCGTTCACGAGGAGGGACGGGGGGCAGTGGCGGCTGGCGTTCCGGGAGTGGCGAGGCCAAGGACTGCGTCGCAAAATGTAGCTTCCTTGGCCTCGCAAGCCGGACTGCGACGGCAAGGCTGAGTAAGATGAAGCTTACTCAGCCTGGCGTCGCAGATGAACATTGCGACCGATGGTTGCGATGTTCATCTAATATGCGATTGCATCGCAAATGCATGGTATGCGCCTCCTCCTGCATTTGCATTCTTTAATGAATCAGGTCCTTAGATGGTTAGCCCACGGGTAGCAATCCCTACCCCTCCCTCTCTCTGCCCCCTCTGCCCTTTTCTCGACCCCCCCCCCCCCTCCTTTCTCCCCTTCTCTCTGTCTCCCCACTATCTCTCCTCTCATCCTCCCTCATCTCCTCTCACATTCCCTCTCTCCCCCTCCTCCTATCGTAGGTGGTGGCTCAATGCAAAAAAATCCCCTCCAACAAATGCAGGTGCCAAGGGTCACCAGAACGGAAATCCGTTACCATGGCGACGCCTGAAACATTATAATAATTCTGAGTAAGACATGCAGAACAGGTTTGTGCTGTGAAACCATGTGACTACCTATTGCTACATAGATATACTGACAACACTACGCTGATGTGAATGAGAAATATTCTCTGTATATAATCAGCCCTCCTGGATAATGAACAATAGAGATGTTTATATTTTATAGTTGGATAATACTGGCCTATGATGAGGGGGGGGGGGGCAGTGGCGCAGAGTCGCACCACGTGGCCCCGCTCCGCGCTGTTCTACGCCTTGATGTTTGCCTATGTGCCCATGATTACGTGTCTCTCCACGAATTGTCAACGAACCCTCGGATTTTCCAGGGACCTGTGCCGGGTTCTACGTATTGTATATACGCGGCTTCTATACTTCAAATGGGAAAACCTTTGTGCGTCGATGATAAATCCTAGCGCCTGGATTGTCGCCAGGATTGTGACGGTTTCGGCTTCATTAAATCTGCGGGATGCAAAATGCAACTTGATGCTTAGTAAATATACCCCCAAGTGTTAATGCATAAGTCGGATACCTTGATATTTCGTAGAAGTCAGCTGGAAATGGCGATCATTGAGTCTCCATTTCCACCCGACATCAGACTCCAAACCGCAACTGGGTGCTTGTGTATTAGAGAGATGATCTAATTGAACCACCTGCCCAACTGTATCCTCTTCTTGAATACCTGTAAGCTGACCCGGCATCACCATCTTGATGACGATATGGGATTTCTCTCTCACGGAAAGGGTAGCCATTCCTTGTTTGCAGAAGGACGGCATTTTGGCGAATGAAAGTCTGGAAATGGGCATTTTGCAATGTTTTGGTGCCAAGTTTTTCTAAAAATCACCAGTAACAGGACGTACTGCCCGGTTCGAGTCAATGAGTTGATAGGTAATTGGTATGTAGGACGCCGGATTCACTTTGTGACTGCTCATTGCATCGCATTCTGGGGCTTGGGAAATTCAGCAAGAAATGTAGTTGCTAACGAAACTGAGGGATCGCAACAGATGTCTCCGATAAATGCTGCGGTTCCTCGTACATACACTTGGGGGATAACGAATATTGGTGGGTACCCCCTCAAAATAAAAAAACAGGTGTTTTGGGGGTTAATTGTTGGATTGTTCTAATTACAGGATGTTGATTCAGTTTTGTACTATAAGTAATGATGGAACAAAGTGTTAGATACAACTACTGTATGTATCTTGATTGCAAAAAAACCACAAATTTTTCCTAATGGGCAAAACCACGTTGCACTGCAGGTGGGGCCGATGTAACATGTGCAGAGAGAGTTAGATTTGGGTGGGTTATATTGTTTCTGTGCAGGGTAAATACTGGCTGCTTTATATTTACACTGCAATTTGGATTTCAGTTTGAACACACCCCACCCAAATCTAACTCTCTCTGCACATGTTACATCTGCCCTACCTGCACTGCACATGGTTTTGCCCATTAGGGGAAAATGTCATACCCTCCAGCTGCACCTTTTTGGCAGGTACAGTACCTTTTTTTATGGTCTGTACCGATTTTTGGCTCTCCAAACTTCCATTGAAAGTATAGGAAAAGGGGCGGGGTCACGCCACTTTACCCGTGGAGGGTATGAAATGTTATTTTGCAATCTACCTTGAATTAGGCCCTGAGTGTTCTAATCCCAAGGGAAAAGTTTGTGTATATGTTTTGTCCTTATTTACTCGTTATATTCTTCCAGGCTAGTGCAGGTCTGTGGCGGTCCTGCAGCCCCTCCACTGGGCCTTCTAGGGGCCTATTAATCCAACTTCACTGCTCCTTAAATCATGCATTAGCCACTGTAGACTATAGGCTACAAGTTTGCATTTTTCTCCAGGGAGGGGACGGAAACGCAGCGACAACGCAGTGTGTAGAAAGGTGTTACAGCGGGGGGGAAGAATAACTTGAGGGAGTATGGGAGTTATGTGCTTGTGCAGACCCAGGCCACACTTACCCAGCTACATTAGCAGGTGTCCTATACCAGTGTATAGAATGTTTGGTCTCTGAAAGGATTTATTACATTTTCAACTATATAGATCTCTTGTCCATTCTGGCTGATGCCAGCTATCTGTGCAGGACCATACGCTGCACAGCAAAGTCCAATGTCACTCTGCACGCTTCTAGCAATCATAGCCAGGAGAGCTGAGAGATTTATACATTGCTTTTCCTCTAAGGTCCATCTGTAAGACTGACTGTTAGTACGGGATCCGGTCTGAAGATCGACAGTGTCTAGGTCGACAATGTTTAGGTCGACCACTATAGGTTGACAGTCACTAGGTCGACATGGATGGAAGGTCGACAGGGTTTCTAGGTCGACATGTGCTAGGTCGACAGGTCTAAAGGTCGACATGAGTTTTTCACATTTTTTTACTTTTTTTGAATTTTTTCATACTTAACGATCCACGTGGACTACGATTGGAACAGTAAAGTGTGCCGAGCGAAGCGGTAGCGGAGCGAAGGCACCATGCCCGAAGCATGCTATGCGAGGGGACGCGGTGCACTAATTTGGGATCCCGGTCACTCTACGAAGAAAACAACACCAAAAAAAATAATCCTCATGTCGACCTTTAGACCTGTCGACCTAGCACACGTCGACCTAGAAACCCTGTCGACTTCCATCCATGTCGACCTAGTGACTGTCGACCTATAGTGGTCGACCTAAACATTGTCGACCTAGACACTGTCGATTTGATGAACCACACCCGTTAGTACATGGGTACAAGTTCCCCATCCCATGCTGTTTCCGGATCATGTGGTGTGTATCCAGAGTTCCTGCCTCCATCATGCGCCTACTCTGTGCTGCACCAGTGAGTGAGTCACAGGAAGAGCAGGAAAGAGGCACCGCACACCACACACCTCGTTTCCCAGAGCTGGCAAGCAGCGGCCACAGTTATTTTTATCACTGTCACGTCCTCAGTTCTGATGACAATATAATATAATATATATTAGAAATGATATAGAATATAATCTCCTCTAATGTCAGTCTGGATGATCCACACTACAGCTATGGGGACGTACCATTCCCTGTCACAGCTCTTACTGGCTCCTAGGGACAGGAAGAGAGAGATGTACTAAGCCATGGAGAGAGATACAGGGGGAGATGTACTAAGCTTTGGAGAGAAAGTACCCCACATAACTGTCATTTTTCAAACACAGCTTGTAACTTGACAGTTAGGAGCTGATTGGCTGGCACTTTTTTTCTCTCCAGCTTATTACTCTCCAAGGCTTAGTACATCTCCCCCGAAGTATCAGCTAATAACCTGTGACATGGCAGTCAGGAGCTTATTAGCTGATACTTTGGGGGATATGTACAAAGCCTTGGAGAGTGATAAAGTACCAGCCAATCAGCTCCTAACTGTCATTATTCAAACATAACCTGTGACATGGCAGTTAGGAGCTTATGTTTGAATAATGACAGGAGCTGATTGGCTGGTAGTTTGTCTCTCACCACTTTATCTCTCTCTAATGTCTAGTACGTGCCCTAGAGAGATGTGTGCAGCCCCCCCTCCCCCCACTCATTGCACCAATGTATGTCTCCGCGCATAGCACCATGCACCCATCATAGATACACCTATGGTGCCAGGGCAGAGAGGAGGAGCGGGGTATCGGGAGAGGAAATGGGACAAGGTGTCAGGGCAGAGAAGAGGAGGGGTACCGGGAGAGACTAAATGAAACAAGGTGCCAGGTCAGAGAGGAGGAGGAGGGGGAAATCGGGGGAGAGAGGAAATGGGACAAGGTGCCAGGGCAGAGAAGAGGAGGGGTACCGGGAGAGACTAAATGAGACAAGGTGCCAGGTCAGAGAGGAGGAGGAGGGGGAAATTGGGGGAGAGAGGAAATGGGACAAGGTGCCAGGGCAGAGAAGAGGAGGGGTACCGGGAGAGACTAAATGAAACAAGGTGCCAGGTCAGAGAGGAGGAGGAGGGGGAAATCGGGGGAGAGAGGAAATGGGACAAGGTGTCAGGGCAGAGAAGAGGAGGGGTACCGGGAGAGACTAAATGAAACAAGGTGCCAGGTCAGAGAGGAGGAGGAGGGGGAAATCGGGGGAGAGAGGAAATGGGACAAGGTGCCAGGGCAGAGAAGAGGAGGGGTAGCGGGAGAGACTAAATGAGACAAGGTGCCAGGTCAGAGAGGAGGAGGAGGGGGAAATCGGGGGAGAGAGGAAATGGGACAAGGTGCCAGGGCAGAGAAGAGGAGGGGTACCGGGAGAGACTAAATGAAACAAGGTGCCAGGTCAGAGAGGAGGAGGAGGGGGAAATCGGGGGAGAGAGGAAATGGGACAACGTGTCACGGCAGAGAAGAGGAGGGGTACCGGGAGAGACTAAATGAAACAAGGTGCCAGGTCAGAGAGGAGGAGGAGGGGGAAATCGGGTGAGAGAGGAAATGGGACAAGGTGCCAGGGCAGAGAAGAGGAGGGGTGCCGGGAGAGACTAAATGAGACAAGGTGCCAGGTCAGAGAGGAGGAGGAGGGGGAAATCGGGGGAGAGAGGAAATGGGACAAGGTGTCAGGGCAGAGAAGAAGAGGAGGTGTACCGGGAGTGAGGAAATGAGACAAAGTGCCAGGTCAGAGAGGAGGAAGAGGGGTACCGGGAGAGACAGGAAGTGGAACAAGGTGCCAGGGAAGAAAAGAGGAGGAGGGGTACCGAGAGAGAGAGAGAGAGGAAATGGAACAAGGTGACAGGTCAGAGAGGAGGAGGGGTATCGGGAGAGAGAGGAAATGGGACAAGGTGCCAAGTCAGAGAGGAGGAGGGGGGGTATTGGGGGAGAGAGAGAGAGAGAGGAATTGAGACAAGGTGCCATGTCAAAGAGGAGGAGGGGGGGGTATCGAGAGAGAGAGGAAATGGGACAAGGTGCCAGGTCAGAGAGGAGAAGGAGGGGGGTATTGGTTAGAGAGAGGAAACGGGACAAGGTGCCAGGTCAGAGAGGAGGAGGGGTATCGGGAGAGAGAGAGGAAATGGGACAAGGTGCCAGGTCAGAGAGGAGGAATACCAGGTCAGAGAGGAAATGGGACAAGGTGCCGGGTCCGAGAGGAAGAAGGGGGGGGGGGGAGGGGGTATTGAGACAGAGAGTAAATGGGACAAGGTGCCAGGTCAGAGAGTAAATGGGACAAGGTGCCAGGTTAGAAAGGAGGAGGAGGGGTATAGGGAGAGAGAGGAAATGGGACAAGTTGCCAGGTCAGAGAGGAGGAGGAGGGGTATCGGGAGAAAGAGGAAATGGGACAAAGTGCCAGGTCAGAGAAGAGAAGGAGGGATACTGGGGGGAGAGAGAGGAAATAGGACAAGGTGCCAGGTCAAAGAGGAGGAGGGGGGGGGGGGGGGGCATCGGGAGAGAGGAAATGGTTTAAGGTGCCAGGTCAGAGAAGAGAAGGAGAGATACCAGGGGGAGAGAGGAAATGGGACAAGGTGCCAGGGCAGAGAAGAAGGGGAGGGGTACCGGGAGAGAGGAAATGAGACAAGGTGCCAGGTCAGAGAAGGGGAAGAGGGGTACCGGGAGAGACAGGAAATGGGACAAGGTGCCAGGGCAGAAAAGAGGAGGAGGGGTACAGAGAGAGAGAGAGGAAATGGGTCAAGGTGCCAGGTCAGAGGAGGGATAACAGGAGAGAGAGGATATGGGACAAGGTGTCAGGGCAGAGAGGAGGGATAACAGGAGACAGTGGAAATGAGACAAGGTGCCAGGTCAGAGAGGAGGAGGAGAGAGAGAGTAAATGGGACAAGGTGCAAGGTCAGAGAGGAGGAGGGGAAATGGGACAAGGTGCCAGGGCAGAGACGAGGGGTACCAGGAGAGAGAGGATATGGGACAAGGTGCCAGGGCAGAGAGGCGGTGCTCCAGGAGAGAGAGGAAATGAGACAAGGTGCCAGGTCAGAGAGGAGGAGGAGTGGTACCAGGAGAGAGTATATGGGAGAAGGTGCCAGGGCAGAGAGGAGGGGTACCGGGAGAGAGAGTATATGGGACAAGGTGCCAGGGCAGAGAGGAGGAGAAGTGATACCAGGAGAGAGGATATGGGACAAGGTGCCAGGGCAGAGAGGAGGGGTACCAGGAGAGAGAGTATATTGGACAAGGTGCCAGGGCAGAGAGGAGGGGTACCAGGAGAGAGAGGAAATGAGACACGGTGCCGGAGGAGAAGGAGAGGTACTGAGAGAGAGAGGAAATGGGACAAGGTGCCAAATCAGAGAGGAGGAGGAGAGGTACTGGGAGAGAGAGGAAATGGGACAAGGTGCCAGGGCAGAGAGGAGGAGTTCCGGGAGAGAGAGTATATGGGACAAGGTGCCAGGGCAGAGAGGAGGGGTACCAGGAGAGAGAGTATATGGGACAAAGTGCCAGGGCAGAGAGGAGGAGGTGGGGTACCAGGATAGAGGAAATGAGACACAGTGCCAGGGCAGAGAGGAGGAGTAGTAGAGGTACTGGGAGAGAGAGTATATGGGACAAGGTGCCAGGGCAGAGAGGACAGGGGTTCCAGGAGAGAGAGGAAATGGGACAATGTGCCAGGTCAGAGAGGAGGGGTTCCAGGAGCAAGAGCAAGAAAACAGCGGCTGCACAATAGGGAGAAATAGGAGGATATGGGAAAGTGTCGGTAGAGAGAGGAAATAAAAACCTGCACAATATCTAGTGACTTTGTGAATGACGTTTCAAAATAATGGTAACATAGATATATCTATCAAAATATCAGAGAGAATAAATTGGCCTTTCCACATATAACCTCACCTCAGACCCCACACATATTTCCCAACACCCTCCAGTTTGTACCGTCCATTTTCCACATCTGTCCTGCTCTATGAATAAAGTGTCAGTCATTTTAGTCTCTCCAAGTAGATTGGATCTGTACATAATCTGTCATTGTTCTAGTTTTGTTCTCAAGATGGCTGCCTCACCAGCGGTGCATCACGTTTCCAATGTGTTGTGTTCTCAAGATGGCTGCCTCACCAGCGGTGCATCACGTTTCCAATGTGTTGTGTTCTCAAGATGGCTGCCTCACCAGCGGTGCATCACGTTTCCTATGTGTTGTGTTCTCAAGATGGCTGCCTCACCAGCGGTGCATCACGTTTCCAATGTGTTGTGTTCTCAAGATGGCTGCCTCACCAGCGGTGCATCACGTTTCCAATGTGTTGTGTTCTCAAGATGGCTGCCTCACTAGCGGTGCATCACGTTTCCAATGTGTTGTGTTCTCAAGATGGCTGCCTCACCATCGGTGCATCACGTTTCCTATGCGTTGTGTTCTCAAGATGGCTGCCTCACCAGCGGTGCATCACGTTTCCAATGTGTTGTGTTCTCAAGATGGCTGCCTCACCAGCGGTGCATCACGTTTCCAATGTGTTGTGTTCTCAAGATGGCTGCCTCACCAGCGGTGCATCACGTTTCCTATGTGTTGTGTTCTCAAGATGGCTGCCTCACCAGCGGTGCATCACGTTTCCAATGTGTTGTGTTCTCAAGATGGCTGCCTCACCAGCGGTGCATCACGTTTCCAATGTGTTGTGTTCTCAAGATGGCTGCCTCACTAGCGGTGCATCACGTTTCCAATGTGTTGTGTTCTCAAGATGGCTGCCTCACCATCGGTGCATCACGTTTCCTATGCGTTGTGTTCTCAAGATGGCTGCCTCACCAGCGGTGCATCACGTTTCCAATGTGTTGTGTTCTCAAGATGGCTGCCTCACCAGCGGTGCATCACGTTTCCAATGTGTTGTGTTCTCAAGATGGCTGCCTCACCAGCGGTGCATCACGTTTCCAATGTGTTGTGTTCTCAAGATGGCTGCCTCACCAACGGTGCATCATGTTTCCAATGTGTTGTGTTCTCAAGATGGCTGCCTCACTAGCGGTGCATCACGTTTCCAATGTGTTGTGTTCTCAAGATGGTGCCGCAACATGCTGGCCAGGCTTAATAGTGGTCACTCAAACTCTGAAGCTCCTACACACTCGGCGACCTGCGGTCGAGGTGCCCGACGGGCGACCCACAGCAGGTGCTGGTGATGAGGGGAGTGGATTTTTTTTTCACTCCCCACGTCACCCGGACCCATTCCCAAACATGCAGGTCGTCCTTATCGACCTGCATGTTCAAACGATGGGAGACCAACTATAAATGAGCGTGGGGACGTGCATCGTTCATCATTGGTGGCTCCACACTGAAAGATATGAATGATATATCGTTCAAAAAATTAACGATATCGGCTTTAGAGATCATCAGTGGCGATGAATCTTGGATCTACAGTTTCAACTCCGAGACCAAACATTTGTTGGCTCAGTGGACTCCAGTTGGAGGTACGCCATCACTGGAGTCTGGTACGCCAACCAATGCCTGTCGCAAGTGCAGGAAGCAATTTCCAGGCGCTGTCCAATTACTCGCGCTCGTGGTGCCCTTCTCCATTACGACTGTGCACCTGCCCAGAAGTCCAGGAAAGTGATGTATTTTCTGGCCCATGAACGCTTACAGAAGCTTGGTCATCCACCGTACAGTCCAGGCCTGGTCCCCTGCGACTTATCAAGCGCAAGACATGTGGGATTCGTTTTGAGTCATGGAAGCTGCAGTGGAGACCTTCATCCACCATGTAGAAGACATACCTGCTTCTGACTGGTCCAGCTGCTTCACCAAGCGGTTTCGACGCATGCACATTTGCATAGACTCCTTTGGCAAATACTTTGATTAATATAATGTTCACTTTGTTTGTAAATATGATCCTTTTTGAGCATCCAGAAACTTATTGCACACATCTTGTGTATATATCGTAATATAACACAGCGCCAACTGTCATTATCTGGCAACATTGATTCTGTTGTGAACTTGTTGCACAAAAGATTGTTTACAAATTTCCATAATATATGAAAAGAAAACAAAGAAAAATAATCGCCCTTCTGTAAACAGACTTTTACGCAACAAGTTTACTCTTATTTTCTGTCTATTTCATTTAGGAAACTGGGTGAGGTTCTATAGAGCGGAAGTTGCTGCAATTTTTCTGTGGTATTGCGCAGTGTAACAAATATCCATCTTTGTATCAACATTGATTCTGTTGCCCAATGATACAGTTGTCTCCAGTGAACAGCTTTGTGCCGTTGCAGGTCACAGTGAAGATATACAGTGCATCCGGAAAGTATTCACAGCGCTTTACTTTTTCCACATTTTTTTTTTTATATTACAGCCTTATTCCAAAATGGAATAAATTCATTTTTCCCTCAAAATTCTACACACAACACCCCATAATGACAACATGAAAAAAGTATTTTTTATTTTTTTTTGCAAATTTATAAAAAATAAAAAACTAAGATATCACATGTACAGTACATAAGTATTCACAGCCTCTGCCATGAAGCTAAAAATTGAGCTCAGGTGCATCCTGTTTCCACTGATCATCCTTGAGATGTTCCTACAACTTAATTGAGTCCACCTGTGGTTCATTCAGTTGATTAGAAATGATTTGGAAAGGCACACACCTGTCTATATAAGGTCCCACACTTGACAGTGCATGTCTAAGCACAAACCAAGCATGAAGTCAAAGGAATTGTCTGTAGACCTCCGAGACAGGATTGTCTCAAGGCACAAATCTGGGGAAGGGTACATAAAAATATCTGCTGCTTTGAAGGTTCCAATGAGCACAGTGGCCTCCATCATCTGTAAATGGAAGAAGTTCAGAACCACCAGGACTCTTCCTAGAGCTGGACGGCCATCTAAACTGAGTGATCAGTGGAGAAGAGCCCTAGTCAGGAAGGTGACCAAGAACCCGATGGTCACTCTGTCAGAGCTACAGCATTCCTCTGTGGAGAGAGGAGAACCTTCCAGAAGGACAACCATCTCTGTAGCAATCCGCCAATCAGGCCTGAATGGTAGAGTGGCCAGATGGAAGCCACTCCTTAGTAAAATGCACACGATAGCCCGCCTAGAATTTGCCAAACTGCACCTGAAGGACTCTGAGAAACAAAATTCTATGGTCTGATGAGACAAAGATTGAACTCTTTGGTGTGAATGCCAGGCATCATGTTTGGAGTAAACCAGGCTCCGTTCATCACCAGGCCAATACCATCCCTACAGTGAAGTATGGTGGTGACAGCATCATGCTGTGGGGATGTTTTTCAGCGGCAGGAACTGGGAGACTAGTCAGGATAGAGGGAAAGATGAATGCAGCAATGTACAAAGATATCCTGGATGAAAACCTGCTCCAGAACGCTATTGACCTCAGACTGGGGCGATGGTTCATCTTTCAGCAGGGCAACGACCCTAAGCAAACAGCCAAGATATCAAAGGAGTGGCTTCAGGACAACTCTGCAAATGTCCTTGAGTGGCCCAGCCTGAGCCCAGACTTAAATCCGATCGAACATATCTGGAGAGATCTGAAAATGGCTGTGCACCGATGCTTCCCATCCAACCTGATGGAGCTTGAGAGGTGCTGCAAAGAGGAATGGGAGAAACTGCCCACAGATAGGTGTGCCAAGCCTGTGGCATCATATTCAAAACGACTTGAGGCTGTAATTGCTGCCAAAGGTGCATCAACAAAGTATTGGCAAAGGCTGTGATTACTTATGTACATGTGATTTCTTAGTTTTTTATTTTTAATACATTTGCAAAAATCTAAAAAAAAACTTTCACGTTGTCATTATTGGGTATTGTGGGGGTAATTCCAAGTTGATCGCAGCAGGATTTTTGTTAGCAATTGGGCAAAACCATGTGCACTGCAGGGGAGGCAGATATAACATGTGCAGAGAGAGTTAGATTTGGGTGTGGTATGTTCAATCTGCAATCTAATTTGCAGTGTAAAAATAAAGCAGCCAGTATTTACCCTGCACAGAAACAAAATAACCCACCCAAATCTTACTCTCTCTACACATGTTATATCTGCCTCCCCTGCAGTGCACATGGTTTTGCCCAATTGCTATCAAAAATCCTGCTGCGATCAACTTGGAATTACCCCCTGTGTGTAGAATTTTGAGGGAAAAATGAATTTATTCGGAATAAGGCTGTAACATAACAAAATGTGGAAAAAGTGAAGCGCTGAGAATACTGTCTGGATGCACTGTAAATGCATGGCTGAGAAGCACTCATGGAGTTAGAAGACCATGATATAAATTCTGGCTGAAGTGCACGGAAGATACATTTTAAGCCAAACCACAACCTTGAGGCTCTATCAGTATAACCTGCGGTTAATTGGTAACCTGCCCGTGTATGACTCAGTCTAGATGAGGGTGAATCAGTGCCGGTGTTTATACAAGGCTTTGCATGGTGTTGTCTGAAGGCAGGGCAGTTACTGAGGACCGCAATGTAGCCAATGGTTGAGTGTGACAATGAAAGGGGAAAAAGAAGAAAAGTTTCCAGTCTCCCATCCGCTGTTATGTAAATGACAATTACTTTTTAATAATGAAAAACAAACAATAAAATGGGAGTAATGTATAATGAACAGTGATCACCGGTGTATTGCAATGTGAGAGCAACTTAAGTCACAGGTTGTGTAAACCTTATATGTAACTGATTCCAAACCCTATCAGGGTGACAGCCCGGCGTTACCTCCCCAGGGACATGAATTACTATCAGTTTCCGGTCAGTGGCGCACCCAGGGGGGGTTTCCGAGTACCCAGAAACCCCCCTCCACCAATGCTGCATGAGTATTGTTAATGGCTGTCTAGCGTCCTCTGCAGCCTGCTCTCTTCCTGGTGGCACTTGTAAGTGCTTCATAAAAGTTTACTTTATTTTAATTATAGTACATATATATCCATGTGCAATTTGTGCATACATATATACACATGTATAAACCATACATATAAACACACACACATGATATATATACATGCGTATATATACTTGTACTGTATGTATATGTGTATATATATATATATATATATATATTATCCTTTATATGGCGCCACAAGGGTTCCGCAGCGCCCAATTACAGAGTACATAAATAATCAAACAGGAAAACAGCAACTTACAGTTGATGACAGTATAGGACAAGTACAGGGTAAATAAACATAGTTACATCAGCAGATGACACTGGAATAAGTATCAGGTGGCAGAAGACTGCTGGATTTGGTGCAGCTGAAGATTATTAAAGTAAGAAAAGTATAAGCACATGAGGGAAGAGGGCCCTGCTCGTGAGAGCTTACATTCTAAAGGGGAGGGGTAGACAGACAGGGGTGACACAGATGGGGTACATAGAGAGCGTGGAACAGAGGGTTAGGATGAGATTTGGCTGGGTTTGGTGAAGAAGTGGGTCTTGAGAGCCTGTTTGAAGTTTTGTAGAGAGGTGGAGAGTCTGAGGGGGAGAGGTAGGGAATTCCAGAGAATTGGAGCAGCACGTGAAAAATCTTGGAGGTAGGAGTGGGAGGAAGTAATCAGTAGGCAGGAGAGTCGGCGTGCAATAGCAGAGCGAAGAGGACGGGTGGGAGTGTAAAGGGAGATAAGATCAGAGATGTAGATGGGAGAGGAGTGGGTGAGGGCTTTGTAAGCAAGTGTGAGAAGCTTGAAATGGATATATATATATGCATGTTTAATATGCTATGTGTATATTATATATATATATTTATATATATATATATATAGGTGTATATACGTGTACATATATAGATATGTATATATATATATATATATATACACACACAGACACACTAGTTTTACGGACCCAGCATGTACTGGGTCACCTCAGTCCCCGCCCCCGTGCTTAGCTCCACCCAGTTCTGGAAACCCCCCCATGAAAATCCTGCGTTTGCCACTGCCGGTTACCATTTTATAGAATGGACTTGATACAAGAAAGCTGGAATCTGGTTGCTAAGGGTAACATATAGATGGTTTGATGCATCTCCCATGTCTGGCTCCTTAGGGGGACATATACTAAGCAGTGATAAGAGTGGAGAAGTTGCCCCATCAACAAATCAGCAACTCTGTATACTTCTATAGTATGTAAATTATCAGAGCTGATTGGTTGCCATGGGCAACTTCTCCACTGGCTCACTTCTCCGCTCTTATCACTGCTTAGTAAATGTCCCCCTTAGGCTCTGTGTCCAGCGGCGGCTGCTGTGCCGTCCAAAGTGTGCAGGGGGAGATGGCCAGAACATATGAACATACATGTGAAGGTGTATGTAACATAGAAACATAGAACGTGACGGCAGATAAGAACCACTTGTCCCATCTAGTCTGCCCCTTTTTTTTTATCCTTTAGGTAATCTCAACCCTTTTTGAACCTTAATTCTTTGTAAGGATATTCATATGCCTATCCCAAGCATGTTTAAATTGCTCTACAGTCTTAGCCTCTACCACCTCTGATGGGAGGCTATTCCACTTATCCACTACCCTTTCTGTGAAGTCGTTTTTCCTTAAATTTCCCCTGAACCCCCCCCCCCCCCCCCGTCTTCGTGTATGTCCTCGAGTTCTAATATTTCTCTTCCTTTTGAAGAATGTTTCCCTCCTGAACTTTGTTTAGACCCTTGATATATTTAAAGGTTTCTATCATGTCTCCCCTTTCCCTTCTCTCCTCCAAACTATACATGTTAAGATCTCTTAGTCTTTCCGAGTAAGTTGTGTGATGTAGGCCATGCACCATTTTAGTTGCCCTTCTTTGTACACTTGCTAATGTATTTATATCCTTCTGGAGATATGGTCTCCAGAACTGCACACAGTATTCCAGATGAGGCCGCACCAATGACCTATACAGTGGCATTATTACTTCTCTTTTCCTGCTACTGATTCCTCTCCCTATGCAACCAAGCATCTGACTAGCCTTCCTCATTGCTTTGTTGCATTGCTTTCCTGCCTTCAAGTCACTTGAAATAGTGACTCCTAAATCCCTTTCCTCCTCAGTAGTTTTCATTATAGTACCCTTGATACTACATTTAGCCTTTGGGTTTTTGAGACCCAAGTGCATGATTTTGCATTTTTTAGCATTAAACTGTAGTTGCCACGTTCTTGACCATTTCTCCAGCCTACCTAGGTCATCAATCGTTTGTTTTACCCCTCCCGGTGTGTCTACCCTGTTGCAAATATTTGTATCATCTGCAAAAAGGCATAATTTTCCATCAATACCATTTGCAATGTCACCAACAAAGATATTAAAAAGTACAGATCCCTGGGGTACGCCACCGGTAACATTTCCCTCCAAAGATTGCACTCCATTTACTACAACTGTCTGTTTCCTATCCTGCAACCACGTTCTTATCCATTGAACTGTTTTATAATCCACCCCCATGCTTTCAAGTTTATTTAGCAGTCTGCGATGTAGGACAGTGTCAAATGCTTTACTAAAGTCTAGATATGCTACATCTACAGCTCCCCGTTGATCTCTTATTTTCATCACAGAGTCAAAAAAGTCAATAAGATTTGTTTGGCATGATCTCCCATCAGTAAATCCATGCTGTTTTGGATCCTGTAAGTTGTTTGATTTAAGATATTCCACAACTCTTTCTTTCTTTTAATAGTTTTTCCATTACTTTCCCTACTACTGATGTAAGGCTTACTGGTCTGTAGTTACTTGCTTCTTCCTTGCTTCAACTTTTGTGCAGTGGAACTACATTCGCTCTTTTCCAGTCCTCTGGAATGGCACCTGTATTTAGTGATTGGTTAAATAATTCTGTTAAAGGTGTAACCAGCTTATCTTTTAGCTCTTTTAGTACCCCAGGGTGTATCCCATCTGGCCCCATTGATTTATCCACTTTTAGTTTTGAAAGTCCTGTTAGGACCTTCTCCTCTGTAAATATAGTTTCATCTACCTTATTTTTATGAATGTCCTTGCAACTTAACTGTGGCCCCATCCCTTCTCCTTCTGTAGTAAATACTGAGCAAAAATAATGATTTAGGTGATCTGCTATTGCCTTGTCTCCCTCCACCAAATTCTCACTCTCTGTCTTAAGTCTTATTATTCCTCCATTTGATTATCTCCTTTCATTTATATACTTAAAACAGTTTTGCCCCCTTTATCTACTGATTGGGCCATTTTTTTTTTTATATGTCCTGGCTTCCTTCCCCGGGAATCAACCGCCGCAGCAGCATGGCACACACTGCTCAGCCTGTCAATCGGAATTGAGCCCACCCCCAGACTCCCATTGGCTGGTTTCACAGGAGTCTGGGGACGGGCTAAATGACGACTGAAATGGGGGCTTGCAGCGAGTCCCCGCCCCCATGTCTAGCGGCATGCCCCCATCTTTAGTGCCCGCGCCCCCCCCCCCCCCGGTTCACAGCACGTGCCAGGGCTGATTTCTGCCCCCAGTCCACCCCTGATCTGTGTACAATCGCTGGAAGGCCAGAAATACTAAAATATAGATGAATCCGACATAAAACAAAAACGTTGTCCGCTTAGTCGTCCTAATATCGCCTTGTAATTATCCCGTATTCTGTTTTGCCGATTTATTTTCCAACAAAAACTTCTTGACCCTAAATAATAATTAATGTTACATTCCGAGCGCTTTATTGACATTGGTAAGTGTGCAATCCAGAATCGCTCGGCTAGAGGGCGACCGGTATATGTAGGATTCAGAAACGTTACACAGTATCCCCCTAAAAGGCTGATTCCTGGGAAATGAATGGGGTGAAAGTCCTGATTTTGTGTAATAGCCTCAATCAAATAAGATTGTCACATGACTCGGGCCAAACCAGGCGTGTCCAGATTATTATCTTCTTTACTGAAGTGTTAGGATGTGCGGCTAAAATTACCTATACGCGAATAGTAATATATGTGTGTGTATACAGTATATAATATAGATATATAGAGATAGAGCGAGGCATGAATAAACAGCACTAGGTGCAATAAACCGATGTGTGTTGTGCATACAGCAACGCGGCGAATCACTGCGCCTCTATTTCAAGCTCGTCCAGCGAGGTCGCCGATACACCTACATTTAAACCTTGAAACTGCCTAAAAAATCGCTTAATTTGATGACATCATACAAATGTCCATCATCATTATATCAATAAATAAAACAGTATATACAGTCACCAGCAGTGTACAGTAAGTTGTTACAATATAATATCAATACTATGTTGCAACATAATTACATGGAAATACAGTGAAATAAGCTGATTTATGGCTGATACCAGGGTGGTTTAATAAGCAAAGGTAACCAGATGTTCCTAGTGGGGACGCAGCCACTCCAATAAAAAAAAAAAAAAGGCACCGGACCGGTCGACATTAAATCGATGTATCTGCACATGCTGTCAGCTGACATGTGCAGGAGCTCCCCCTACTGGCCAGTCACAGTATCACACCATGCTTGGGAACAGTTATATTTAGCCGGATCTGATTGCCATACAACCACTGGCTTCAGTAGCGGATCTTGCTACTGGCACGCAAGATTTGTGCCCGGAGCGCCGCCTGGCGGAGGGTTCCGCCGCCATGGCAAGATCTGCTACTGGTGCCCCCGGTATTCGGTAGATGCGGTGCTGTGCATTGCACGATGAAGTCATCACGCACTGCATTGTGGGAGTGACACATAGATACTAGGGGTCATAATTGACCTCTAGTGTCTATGGGGTGCTATGGGAGAGACGTCATGACGTCTCTCCCATATATGAGAGGAGCGGCGCCGGCGGCCGGAGACGGAGGGCAGCAGCGGTCGGGAAGCAGGAGCGGAGATTGTAAGTATTCATTTTTTTTTGTTTTTTGTTTTTAAGCGGCGCAACTAGGGGCACGGTACAACTCTACTGGGGGCACAACTCTACAGGGGGCATAACTGACCACGCCCCTTCTCCGTGAAGCTACACCCCTATTTTTTCGCCCGGGGCGCCACAAAGTCTAGATCCGGCCCCTGACTGGCATATCAATAATGGGTACAAGGAGGGTCCACACACTGCACCCATTTATTTATACTCCCCTCTCCGGCGGCCCGGTGCTGGCTTCAGAGCGGTAAATATCACTAGGAAAATGTCTGCCGTGGCTATTCTCCGGTGGTTTGTGCATGTGCAATAGACATGTCCACGGGAATGCAGCGCAGGAGCCATGTTTCCAGAGACCTGCTGCCATGTTCCCGGAGACCTGCTGCCATGTTCCCAGAGACCTGCTGCCATGTTCCCAGAGACCTGCTGCCATGTTCCCAGAGACCTGCTGCCATGTTCCCAGAGACCTGCACATGTGCACAATGCCAGAGTCTACTGCAGCGCCAGAAGAGGGGGGCACAATCGGAGACTGCACACGGGCCCCCTCCTCCCTTATAGCGCCTCTGCGTACAAGGTGAAGTAGCGGACGGTGTACGCGCATCGCTTTCAGTCTATGTGATACGCGGGGTGGAGCCACATTTACCTCACGTTAGAAGGTGCATAGGGCGAGCGGTTCTCTGCGCAGACCTTGGGGCATAGTTATCAACATATGTAACCAGAAATGAACATTCATTATCACTGCACATGGTGGGGAATGTAAATGTTAGTTATGGAGCTATTTATGAAGGGCCGGATGCCTGGAAATGGGCACCGATAGGAATAAGTCCTGGGTACAACATAAACATAACCAATGTCCTGGCTCCAGAGCTCGGGTACAGGCCCGGCCATGCTGCGGTGCATGCTCTAACACCCCATGCATGTGTGCTGCGGAGCACCAGGGAATAATCGCAGGACCCATCCCCAGACAGGCATCCCCCATGCTGGTTACCCCCATCTTGGCGTTCGCTAAATAGCCCCATAAAGCCGCCCCCATAGAAAACGATTTGGACGGCTGCTGCAACCGCTGTTGTTCGGAATGTAGGAAACCTCGTCTCCAGTTCCTCCTGATTTCTAGTCTTCTTAAATGGGGGTACTACTTAATTCTGCCTGTATGTAATAAACAGGACCCCATAACTACAAGAATGTGTGCGTGTAATCTCCGATATGCTATTCCTTAATAGATGGAGTTGGTAGTCGTACCTTTTTTTCTTTACAGTTGTCCGCTTCTTCAATGGTGGGTAAGTATTCTTAAAGTACTCCAGACAAGATTAAGTTTCTTTTTATTTCCAATAAATAATTCACTTTATTCACAATTTTCACTAGGTTTCTAATAAGCCCTTAGGGATTTTAACCCTTTCCCAAGTTATGTAACTCTAAATGGTAACAATATATTTATACAAGTAGCTATATAAACATTCTATGCATTTTATTTTATTCACAACTGAGAATCCACGTAGTTCATTCTTTGACCTGCAGGATTCAAATGTTTTCTTAAACGATATGCAACACTTTCACTAAATTCAACCTACTCAACTGAATATAATTACAGGTAAATACTGAAAACAAAAAGTATTCACTAATAATACAGACCCCGGGAAGGAATACTCTTATTTCCTTTTAGTCCCTACCTCGAATGTGGTTACCTTGTTTACAAATGTCTGCGCTGCGCAATGTCTAATGGCCATGTCGTTGGTGCACATGAAGTTTCTGTTATGTAATAACCTCCAAATTTTCTGGGATTGAGCAAGATAAATCCTAAATAGGTATTTGGTACAATTCCGGTGTTAACAAAGCCTTATCATCTAGTTCGATAACCCCTTATACGATGCAAGTCGAAAGCGTTCAAAAATGTGGTAATATCTAGAAGTTGAAGTATATTTTGTCTCAATGCAGGGGTATCTAACTTTTGTATCCCCCTATATAAATGCTGGTCTGTACTGTACTCAATCTTCTTTATCAGGGTGGCAGAGAGTTGATGCTAACAATTTCTATCTGTTTGTTTTTCTTGCAGCTATATAGGAGGCTGGTAAGCTTGCACACAAGAGAACAAACTGGTACCGTATCTGCGCCCGTTATATCGAGTTTATGCCAGAGGTGAGTCTATCTCTTTCTTTAATCGAGAAGCCCTCTTTCTTTAACTACATCCACTTTATTTCAAATATATTAAAGACGACTCTGTCTCTTTCTATCCTGTCTGCTGCTTTTATCCAGTAAATATCTGACTTGCTGCTGGAGGACAGGTTATGTGTAGGCTGGAGATGCTGTGGTATATCCCCTCCATTAGAGGATACTTTCTATCCAAACTATGCTGGCCCACCTCCTTCCTTATGTGGAGTGACTGAATCCGGCTCTCTCTGTCCCTCTGCTGTGCCCTGAATGTTCCTGCCTCCCTCTTACTGTGATCGGGTTGGCGGACTGATGGATGCGGCCGCCCAGAAGGCATATCTGCGGCAAAGTCTTTTACTAACTAGCCTCTCCCGGCCCTCCTGCTTTAGCAGGTCACAGTGGAAGTTTTAACAGAAAGGCTCCTGCTGTCGGATGTACTCACTGCGGGTGTCCTCCGTCTATCTGTGTCTCTAGTGCCTCCTTCCAAATGCGGGACGGGCTTCAAGTCGCTGCGTCACACCCGTCGGGCCGCCTCTCTCTAGAGTTGAGGGAGAGACGGATATCTCAATCCCGCCTGCCACAGTCACTAACGGATCACTTCCAGAACAGAGCCCCGTTCAGATACCGGACCCCGGAGTCGTCAGCAGACCGATAGGTAGGGCTGTACGTGGGGAATTTATGCCCGTTCACAGGGTACACGGGTGCAGCGTGCCTCCCACTCTCCTCCTTCTCCAACGACGACCAACCGGCCACCTCCTGAGCCTCTTATTTATCCTTTTTTTTCATTGGTGCCCGGATTAGCCTCACCAACTGTCTCCTGCACGAGTCAGACTCTCTCCTGACCAACTCCCATATGAATCCCCCTTCTTGAGTATATGGGTTTATCCCTCCTGCCTGTTTTACCTACAGTCCCATTTGTTTGGGGTATTCCCACTCTCCTATATGAGGGGAAGACACATATACTGACACCTTCTCTCCATGAGAGCATCCCCATCTGAAATAAGTTTTCCCTCTGTGAGGGTTCACAAATCATATACATGTTATACAATGTACCATATGAATTTATTACCTTAGGGTACTACATGCGCAAATTCACTGTGCCCACGCCAGTCCGTGTTTTGTCCGGTCATCTACATAGAAGACAGTGGGGAAGTGATAAATGCAAGGTGATAAACGCACCAATCAGCTCCAATATGTAAATTAAGTTAGGAGCTGATTGGTTGGTGCGTTTACACTTTGCACTTATCACTGGTTTATCACTTCCTTATGCCGTCTCCAGGTTAATACATCTGCCCCTGTGTGTCCTATGTAATGTGTATAATAATGGAGGTAAGTGTGAGGGGGGGGCTGAGCATTGAACAAAGTATTTAAGTTCTCATTATAATAATAATCTTCATCATCATCATCATCTGCACTGGTCACAAAGCCAGCACCTGATCGCCGGTAAGCCTACTCTACAGTATGTGCTGCCGCTATTTAGATTTCATGTCAGTTTTATCCCCTTGATGGCACTACAGAACCCATGTGGCGCCTTCTATATAAAAGTGAATGATATAGAAATTTGTCAGACATCCTCCTTATTCTTCTCCCCAGTGTTTCCTCCGTGTTGTGCTGAGAGTGATGACATCATCGCTGGGTTGCGCAAGCCCTGTCCGGCCTCAGGGAGATAGCTGTGCTCCTTTTGGAGAGTCTGCCAGTCCGGTTCATGTATGTGTATGACACGAGTCCTGTATACTGCGCAGTCTAGTATAGTCTATTCCTGTGTAACGCACAATGAGCTTTTACTGCGGTAAACAAAGAGGCTTATTCTGATCATTTCCCATCTTGTAGCGCAATGTCATTCAGTCACAGAGGCTGTGACGACTTTTTATTTCATCTTCTTTTTAAAATGATTTGTAAAATATTTTTTCGATCATATTTGCTGCTTTCCTTGCGGCCCTGTGATACGATGTCTCCCCCATCTACCTGCAGTTTGTTACAGTATCAGAACTTACCATTCTTACCATCAGAAAAGCCTTAACCGTTTGTTATTGGTGCTTCCATTTGTTTGTTGAGATTTGTGCTGTGAAATACAGTAATATGTGTGCTGGGCTGGGGAAAGAGGCTGCTGCCTGTGATAGTAAGAGGGGTGGCGGGTGTGTGCGGCCTCGGGCCCCTTCAAGAAGCCAGAGCAATTAGTACACCCCCCCACCCCACCTTCTAGCCATTGGTCAGGGACGCCTAGCAAAATTGCATTGATATCCATGCAGTCCTGATCTGCATTGTAACGCATGCACAGTACATCCCTGACACATACGCAGAGGATAAACATCAGACGCTTCCTCCTTCTGTCTGTCCTCCATCCACCCTGACCTATTAGGACAATGGGGGTAATTCAGAGTTGATTGCAGCAGCAAATTTGTTAGCAGTTGGGCAAAACCATGTGCACTGCAGGTGGGGCAGATGTAACGTGCAGAGAGTGAGATTTGGGTGGGTTATTTTGTTTCTGTGCAGGGTAAATACTGGCTGCTTTATTGTTACACTGCAGTTTAGATTTCAGTTTGAACACACCCCACCCAAATCTAACTCTCTCTGCACATGTTACATCTGAACCACCTGCACTGCACATGGGGCCTAATTCTGAGTTGATCGCAGCAGCAATTTTTTTTCAGCAGTTGGGCAAAACCATGTGCACTGCAGCGGGGACAGATATAACATGTGCAGAGAGAGTTAGATTTGGGTGGGGTGTGTTCAAACTGAAATCTAAATTGCAGTGGAAAAATAAAGCAGCCAGTATTTACCCTGCACAGAAACAATATAACCCACCCAAATCTAACTCTCTCTGCACATGTTATATCTGCCCCACCTGCAGTGCACATGGTTTTGCCCAACTGCTAACAAATTTGCTGCTGCGATCAGATCTGAATTAGGCCCAATATTCTGAGATGTAGCAGGATCAGCAGCTGTGTGTATATATATATACTGTTCCATGGAACGTGCAATGTTGTAACAGAATTCCGGCTGATCGTGTCTCAGGGCAGATGTCATCATTGTGGTGGATAGCACGCTGCACTGTTGGTATTTAGAGCTTATAGAATGTCTAGAAATAGAGCAATGGCGAGGTGGTGAATTCGCACTGCTCCGCGGTCTGGTTGGGATAGGACTGGGTGTGGAATTAGGGATAACACGGCAGCTGATTCAGGGGTAATCATTTCTAGACGCTGTATTTTTCACAATGGAATCCATGTCACTTCCCGTTGCGGTTTCTGGGCCTAATTCAGGGGTGATTGCGTCTGCGATCCAACAAGCAGTTTCCCGATAGGACACTGCACATTGCAGTAATGCAGTTGCCTCTGCCCAATAATTATCACCCATAATTACAGTAGGCAAGACAAAGGATGGAGGGCCCTGCTTGCTGATCTATGGGGGATATAGGGGGAGCTGTATCTGTCCCAGACTTATTTTTATCACTAGTGCTGCTTATCACAGGCTAGTGTGACACATATTGGTCACTGTGAGAATTGCTTTATCATAATGCATTTACTAATTGTCTTATATACTTATAGGGTGTGTCCGTCGTTCACCATTTCATTATCAAATACTATGTGTAACCATGTAACACTGCACGCAGCATATTACTTTACTAGGCAAAGCCGCAACAATGGGATCATGACCAGGGCCACTTCTAACCAATTTCGCTCCAATTTCACAATAGATCCAAAAGAGAAGTGCACAGAATCCTACCCACTGACGCGTTTCTTCACTGCACTTTGTAAGCTTCATCAGAGGTGAAGGGTTACATTTACTAAGCTGGGAGGTTTTTTTTTTTTTTAGAACTGGTGATGTTGCTCAACCAATCAGATTCTACTTAACATTTATTTAGCTGCTTCTGGTAGAGAATAGAGTCTGATCGGTTGCTCTGGGTAACATCACCAGTTCTAAAAAAACTCCCACCTTAGTAAATTTACCCCGGTGTCCTTATTTCCTGCCGTTTACATACAGTAGGTAAGGACCAATTCTATGGCATGAAAATCATTCTATTGAAATCAAGTAAGCCTTCCATAAGGGGCCTCCAGCCGTATTCCTGCCACGCATATATTATATTATACTTCTCACCTGTTACTCGTAGCCTTGTTCTTAAACGTAATATTTCAGTCATGTGACTAATACCCTTTTTCAGAAAGAAACTTCTGAAATTCCCAGCTTTTTCCCGGCATTTCAGTTCCGGGTCGCTTTGCCGGACACAGCCTCCGCTCAGCATAACCACATGTAAAGCACAAATCCTTGCCGCACCTAGAAGGCCATTAGGTGTTTGCGGCAACAAGAAATAGTGCTCTTCGTCCTAGTTGGACACAATTACTACACAATTGGACACACAGGTCCTGATTCCAAGCCACACAATGCCGATGTTTATGGAGTTGAACATCTGTAAAAACTCTACATGGCGCATGCGCATTACACCGTGTATGCACAGAGCCGCACGGTATCCGACATGTGCCGGGTGGCGGCTATTTAGAGAGTTGGTCTGTCTTATGCGCATGTCGCTGAACTGATTGTGTACGCGACACCTAACGGTCACACAGAAGGCCACGGTCTGATGTAGAATCTGCACATAGCGTGGGGCTGGCGAAAGTGTCATTGGTGCGAAAGGTGGTGGCATCTAAAGACGCACTAAGTGGTTGTGCAACATCTAAAGATTGTTGTAGTGTGAGTCTCAGTCCTTGCCGGCAGACGCTCGGCTGCACACCAGAGAAACGTCACGAGTGCCGGAGCACTTTTGCTTTAGGAATAGGAAAATATACACATTTATTATATGTAATATCTATAATATATAGGTGTGCGTATAAAGAACATGTCGTTCCGGCACTCAATGGTTACAGAAGGTTTCTTGCCGGGTGCCCTCCGAATTCACAACAGTCAGCTGTGATATGTATCAAACAATGAAGAGCGGCACTCCGGACCAACAAAAGAAGAATTCACAACTGCTGTACATACATTACACGTTTCATCGCTTTTATTGCGCTTTCATCAGGTTAAGCAGAGCTATAGCTTTGCTTTACCAGACGAGAGCGCAATAAAAGCGCTGAAACCTTGTAACGTATATACAGTATGTCGTTGCGACTTCTTGTGTTGGTCTAGAGTGCTGCTATATCTATACAGTATGATATTACTTTTCATAGAATAGTCCAAATATCTCACAGCACAGAGCTCCGCTAAAGTCTGGCTTAGGAAAAGCAACGCTTTCATTCTTCCTGTGTGTTTGCATCATACAACATGTAACGTACACAGTATTCTTCTTTCTCCGCTTGGGTGAGACGTAGTTTATAAAGAGACGAGACCATCGATTTGAAAATAAATGTATTTCCGGACTTGTGATAAAACAAAATACATGGACACCCCCCCTCCCCTTGAATAAATACATATTATTTGCCTTAATGTTCATACAGTAATTGTGTGCAGTTGTAAAGAGCCTCCTCTTCTTCCAGGATCCCAGAAAGATGACTTCTCACTCTACGAGATCCAGCGTTACTCGGAGAAGTCCCTTTGTGGGAATACCTTATTACAGATGAAGGCGAGAGACGGGGAACCTCTTGGAGGGGACAGAACTGGAACACGGAATTTCCGGATGCAGATAAAGTGCTACAGGCATGCTCTGAGTCTAGAGATTGGCAGGCAAGGTGCGGGCAGTCAGATGCATTGTATAACCTCCTTGCATAGACATTAGAGGTCCATACAAAACAGACAGATAAAAGTAACAAACATCAACGTTTGCAAATGAGGCCGTTGCGAGGCGTTACGGGTAACTTATTCCCTGCTGATGTCGCTTTGTGCTACTTTCTGAAATTAAAATTCCAAGTGATATAAAGAGGGCGCCGCGGGCAGTGTAAATTCAGTTTCCGACAACCGGTATCTAAATATAATGATTTGTGTTGGGGAAAGGAGTCCCGTCAGCAGCATAGAAAACCAGTGTGAACCCTGCATCATTATATATTATATCGTGCTTCTCGTTAACCTTGTGTTTAACCCTTTTGTGGTGTTGGTCACGGAGGAAGCGACTGGCGGGGAAGACCACGGAGGAATCACTGAATCTCCCGGCGTGCTCGGCCCGCAGGAGGAGCAGTAGTCTGACGACGGATGGAGTGAGGAGGTACTGCCTGCCCTTGGTTCAGATGAAGTCTCCTCGCTGGGACCGGCTACTTAAAGACGAAGCTGATGAAGAGCTGGCAGGCCAGGAAAAGGCAGAGAAGCAGCCAGTGCCGGGAGCTCAGCAGCGAGACGTTGGGCGCCGAGCACTTGGAAAATGAGCCGTATTTGGTTAATGTGTTGAGGTTTCTATGGAAACAGACAGGAAACATTGTTACAGGTGGCAGTCATGGTAACTGGTCTGTACTTGTGATGGCATTGGAAACCCAAATAACCTTTATACTAGGAACCTATTCCTACTGCTTAGATTACGCTGGAGATATCAGGAATTTACATGATGGTAAAGAGAGCATTGGGGGTTCAAGAATTTTGCCGCCTGGTTACATTCCTACAAAATTGATAAAAGCACTTGTATATAGATATGAATATATGTATTACACACATGGTACATGAAATACGTTAGTGTAATTTTGCACTTTTTTGGGGGGCAGCCGGGTGTTGCCACTTAACATATAAGCAATTTTAATGCTTACCCGGGTGGTGTTTATGGTTCCTGTAGGTATCAAACAGCAATGTTGTTTTAATGTTGCAGGATCACAAGATCTTGAGTTTTAACTACTTTCCCCCTCTCTCTGCTAATTGGTCCTGATGTATGCGAGTCCTTCCCTGCAGAAGTTCTTTTTCCCCCAGCAGGAGGCGCCAATGGCGACATCATTCTCAGGGCGAGATGTATTAAGATACATCACCGCCCCTCGCCGCTTATCGCAGCGATGTTGATCGCATATGTACTAACAAATGCGATCAATATCGCAATGCAGTGACGAAGCCCCCCCGCGATACCTGTGAGGTGGTGTGCGGGGGGTCTCCGTCACCTCCCCGGGATCTTCACACTGCCTAGATGCCGCGAAGCAGCAGCAGGCTGCCCCCGGCGCCTCCTCATCCCCCCTGCAGCCAGAAGGACCTCCGGCTGCGTTGCTAGGGGGAGGAGGAGATTACCTTCCGGTACCAGGGCTTCCTGAAGGAAGGTATGCCGGGGGGGAGGGGGGTCGGCGTTTGCGGCGGGTTGCGGCGGTCGGCGATAAGAAGCCCATAGGCTTCTATAGGGTATCGCCATCCAGAGATGGCGATACCCTGGACGGCGAAAAACTGGCGGTAGGGTCTTAGTACATTTGAAAATGCGGTAAAACCCCAGTTTTCGGGGGTTTTACAGCATTTTTCCTTTAGTACATCCCGCCCTCACTGTGCAAGTTCCACTTCTGGTATCCCTGATAGGCCCCCAACGCGTTTCATGTCACTTAGGCACTTTATCAAGGATAGCCTCTTTTCCATAGGCTTACTATTTATTGTTAAAAAATAAAATAAAAGCTTTATTGATTTATTTAAAATGGAACTACTCTGCGGAAATCTTAAAAACAGAAGTGGCAAGGTCATGGACGTATACAATCTTGTTAAAAATAAATGGAATATTTTCGGAAAAATATATATGTGATTTTTTTTATTTAATTACAGTATTGTTTCAAAATAGATTATGTAAAAAAAAAAAAAAAAGTGTGCATATCTAATAAAGGGGTTCAATTCTATGTCCATATTTAGACATTTGCTAGAAGTCCACAATAAAAACCCTAAAAGGGCATAAGTTTATAGGGATACAAAAAAAAAGAACCCCCACTGGAGAGGAAGAGACCTGAAACTAGGTAGATATACACCATGAAAACCTTACCGCCGCAGGATCTATATACGGACATAGAACTGAATGCCTTTAGATATGCACAACACTTGCCTTTTTATGACAATCTACTTGAAACATGCAATACTGTCATTAAATAACAATCTAATGCATATTTCTTGTAAAATATTTTTAATTTTAAACAAGTTATTAGTCCATGAGCTTGCCGATTCTTTTTTAAGATTTCCGCAAAGGAGCTACGTTATAAATTAATCATTTTTTTTTTTTTATAACAATGAATAGCAAGCCTACAGAATAGAGACTATCCTTGATAAAGTGCCTAAGTGGCGTGAAACGCGTCGGGTCATTGGAAGTGAAACTTGCACAGCGGGAATGATGTTGCCTCTTGCCAGTGGCATTCTCCCCGCTGGAGAAAAGAAGAAGTACTGCAGGGACGGACTTACAGGAGCTATAAACACGACCCGCAGAGCATAAAATGATTATGACAACGCCCGGCTACCCCCCCCCCCCCCCCCCTTCACTCCCCAAAAAAAAGAGCCAAAGAGGATTAAGAACACTGAGAAATGTTTTTACTTTTTATTAAGCTAAAGTATTGCTTCTACCATTTATTTTAACACCAGTATATATATTCACATCTATTTACATTATAAGACTAGAGCAGCTAAACATTTTTATTAAATTTAGGGGCTTATCCTATCAAACCTGGCTGGGAGGTACGCCCTGATCACTCCTGCAATGCGTGGCTGTTTGTAGGGGGCTGCATAGTAGACTAGAAGGGGAAGCATTCGGAATCTTGGCACTTAACGTATCGGTGCCGGGATACAGACAACTAATCTCCCTCTTGGGGTGTCCACGACACCCCTGGAGGGAAAATAAATAGCGCGCCACGGTGCCTGCAGTGTGGCGAGTGCAGAGAGCCCGCAAGGGGCTCTTTTGCATTCGCCCCACTGCTGCTATTCTGGCGGTTGGGATCCTGACAGTCGGGATATCATAGTAGACCTGTCCAGAAGACAGACCCCCCCGGGTAATGTGGTATATCTGAACATGGCGTAACTCTAGCTGAATTGCCAAAGTGTGCACATGGGACCTTATTTAGGGATGGACGCAGATCGCTGCATACGCAGCCAGACCTGCGTCCATCTCCTCACATGCTGGGGGGCCGCCCAGCACAGAGCAAGGCCGTTCAGCATCGTGGATGCATCGATTTAAGGTTGACCCCTTTAAAAAAAAAAATCAGAGCGGCTATGTGTGACGTCACGCAGCCGCCCTGAAAATGATTCCGGCCTGCCATACCACCCCGTGAACGCCCGCCACTGTCAATCACATTGCGACCGCAATGTGTACGGTCGCGCAGGTTTAATGCAGCCGATGCGCATACTCAGTTTGCCGCTGCAGGCCGCATTAGCTGCCATCTCTGAATCAGCCGCACAGTCACAATTAACCCAGTTACAATGTTTTAGTGAATGCCTGGTGCTTATGTCATTACGGTAGCGCTGGCTAGGTCTCTCTTGGGTGAGTTGCCAGTTGTCCCATAAATATTTCTAGCTCCCTGATCTAGTCGGTCATGGGTGAGGTGAATGCAGTTACCTATGTATATACCTATGTATATCCTGCTGCGTCTTCTGTAGCGATAACACCGCAGCCTGGATTTCCTTCAGTTCATGTTTCTCTTTTCCACACTGCGAGCACGGACCTGGAAAACCTGGAGTGGAGTAAACGTAACAGCTGTGAGTCTTGTATTCATGAAGGGCCATCAGGGTTAGAAGACATCTTATTACACGTACTGTAAGGCCTGGGGATGCATTTGATGAAAGCGCATTCACTGCACATCACCGTCAGCTTTCAGCCACTTAGCGCAGGACTTACCGCCTTGTGGTTGTGTGGCTGAAAACTGAAACCGCATGTGACGTGCAGGGGTTTAAGTCCAAATCCAGGAGCGCATAACACGCATTGCGCATTTCCAATCCTATACCATCTTGCACCTTAGAACTGCCACTTTACAGGGTGGTTTTATATTGGTTCCTCATTGTCCGTGTTGGGCATGGGAGGAGACAGCGGATAAGAGAATAGAGGGGCAGTTTGGGGCGTTGTAGTGGAGGTATCAAAATATAATGAGAGCTGTATGACACACAGGGGCTGATTCAGATTATTATTCTCTGCGTCTCCCCCTTAGGAAATTTTAGAGATTACACTATTGATAGACACATCTGCGTTCCAATTACCAGAAGTGATAGATAGATAAATAAATATATGTATTGATGTTAAGTTTTTGGGAAGACTGTGATAGGCAACCACTTTGTATGGAGATCGGGCTGTCCATCTGATAGGAGGGCCCGGCGGTACACATAGTAGCGGTGGTCATTGTGCATCCATTGAGCGGGATTGCGGTGGGCCGCACCTGTGTTCCAAAGACCAGAAGTCCAGTCTTAATTTCCAAATGGGACTACAGCTCGCGGTGGACCGGATGTGACGTGAGCGGCGTCTGCGTTCCGAGGACCGGAAGTCCATTCTGCGTAGGACTTTATTATTTCACACTTCACCCGTTTAGAACGCTTGTTTTTGAATAAAATGTAGTTCAATATATCACTAGTCTGCCGCCACGTTTTATTAGGATATTCATTTCAGGTTTTCATTGTTTATTAAAATAATGAGCGGATTGTCTGGAACGTGTTGATTGCTCATTTAGAAGGATATAACCCTGGTTAAGTCACGTTTGAACGTGAATTTTAAACATATATTAAAATCTATAACGTTTTTATTTATCCAGACAATCTGTTCTATTGTATATTAATGAATTTTTTTTTTTTAATATTTAGGCGCTGCTGCCTTTCTATAACTTGTATTTTATAGGCAGCTCATAGGGACACACCCTTATCGGCGCCTAACCCTTTGGTTCATTTTTCTTGCTACCCGATTCAGATTAGTATGTACACCATCTGATTCCCATATCAATGCGATTTTGTGGGCCTGCGTGTGCGCAGAACGAGTCCTGCGTTATCGCGCGCAGCTCCCCATTACACGGCAAAAGGGAGCGTGCTACAAAAAAGGGGGCGTGTCACTGCATTTCGTAGGCGTGCTGAGCCCAAGGTCTGCATAGACCAGCACCAGCTGGAGGGCCTAAGGTTCCTCATCCCTGAACTACACATACCAGCATGCCCTGCAACAGTTTTGCAATTTGGTCATGCTAAAACTGTTGCAGGGCTTGCTGGGATGTGTAGTTCATTAACAGCTGGAGGGCCAAACGTTCCCCATCCCTGGCATAGACAGACACCGATTTCCTGGTTCGGATGGCCAGTCTCTGTATGCTCCGGCTTACGCAGGGGGCAGGGGAGCTGTGTGAGGATATTAACGTCAGGACGCGGGCAGACCTCCGGCACGGTCTCCGGCTGTCTGAGCACATTGAGGTTACTATGAATACACGCATGTGTTATATATGTTGGATTCAGCTTTTTGGATAACCGCTTTCAGCAGGATAATTGTGCATTAATCTAGGACAATATTAACATCCATTTTTCCTTTTTCAGGACCATCCCGGACATGTCGGCGAGCAGGAAACTACATGACACCGTTCAACAGAGCCACAGGAAGAAGAATATAATAAACCAAACATTTGGTAGCAATGGACACACCGCAACCTGCCCCAGCTACGGAAAGAGGCACCAGAGAGGAGGCAGAAGCTGCTCCAACCACAGACGCAATGCTGTGCCTCAATTCCTGCGGGTCCAGGAAAAGTTCATGGGAGCCAAACTGGACCGGTGGCCCAAACAGCGTAATCTAGAACGTGACTTACACTGCCGTAGCCATCCGCCACAAGAGCAAGTCACCAATAGCCTGGAGAGCAGGGACAGTAATATGGCAATGACTGGGGCAGATCTACCAAGCCTTAGACAGTGATAAAGTATCCACCAATCAGCTCCTGTCATTTTTCAAACACAGCCTGTAATGTGGCAGTTAGGAGCTGATTGGCTGCTACTTTATCTCTCTACAAGGCTTAGTACATCTCCCCCTAAATGTCTTCTTGAGGTGACAGTAACCCTAGCGCTAAAGTCGCCCTTTTCACATGCTGATATTTATGATGTCTACATTTTAACCACGTCACCATCATAACATTGACATTATGACTGTATACCCTCCCCCCTCTATAGTTACAGGTACAGATGGAGCCACGTTTATCTAGGCTTCTCTGCTGCACCTAGGTGCACCATGGTTTATTAGCATAAACCTTTCATCTATTGTTCTTAGCTGCAATACAATACAGAGAGAACAATACGGCAGGAGATTAAGTCATTACAGCAGGGGATTAAGTCTGTCTGCCCTGGCTCAGTTATTCCTATTAAAGGCCAAGATGAAGATGGCTCCATCTGTACAGCTTCCTTATAAGAACACTGGTTAGTGAATCATGTGGGAAAGAATGCCACGGCTTAGCACCCTTACTATAGAAACCCCCTCCGTATAAAGACGGTGAAACCTGCTATTCTACATTCACAGCAGATGATGCCTGAAACGCTTTATGGTCCGTGGCCTGGAAATCACAGCATCAGGCTGGAATATACATAATAAATATAGATATATATCTATCTATCTCTGAAATGTGGCATCTATTTTGCAATGTTAAGAAACCCCATTTTTTTTCTAACCTCTCTCCATAATTTAACCATTCCCATCACTGGGGAGGCTGCCCGCGTCTGAGCTCTCTCAGGGGTTCCCATGTCCTACGAAGGATGAAACACAATGGGGGGAATGTAATACGGTGTGTGAATTGAAAAGAGAGATTGTGGGAGAATTTTCCCTTTTCTTTTTTTTTTTTTTCTTTTTTAAAGTGGCAATCATTTGCATGGCAAAACCAGGTTGATTTTTTCCATGTAAATGATTGCCACTTAAAAAAAAAAAAAAACACAGGAAAACTCTCCCAAAATCTCTCACTTTCTGATTCTCACACTGGATTACATTCCCCCCCAATCTCTGTGATCCTGTGTGTGATCATTTCTCCTAGGGATGGCCATCAGTGTGGTCTCCATCGATAGCGATACTGTAAGTGGTAAACGATGGCAGCCTACTATGCAATGGATGACCATCGATTGTTTCACCAACCGATGGTCATCCCTTTTTTTCCACCACTGACTGGCCCGTCTCCTTCTCAGCGTGTACAGACAATGGTTATAAGTGGCCAATCCAGCCACTGTGCATCTCACTCCCAGCATTAGGCAGGCAGCTTGCACAGCCAAAAGCAAGGTGGGGAAATAGCTGCCAGGTGGGGAAATGGCCGCCTTGCTCTCTGACCACAGTCTCTGCATAGTAATATAGATCATACAGTATATCCACAGCTTGTGCCGTGCATTGCAGATATGGACAACATGAATGATGGACAGATGGACATTGATAGCTATAAGAGCATTATATGAGGAAACGTACTGTCATCATCGGAAGATTCGCGTCCGGGCTCAGGAGTGGAGCAGCTGCTGTCGGTGGTCTGGCTGCTGATAGAAGGCTGTTTGCTGGCTTTGCGATGTCTGCCCTCCTGTGCGCCTCTCTAGTGGAACAAGAGCAGAAGTGTGAGTCAGCAGACCGGCCATCTCTGTGGCAGCAGCCATTTTGTGGGCTGAACCAGTCCCGTTCCTACTCTACTGGAATGTCCGGAAAACATGATCCTGGACACCCGACAGTGTAAGGGATATATTTACTAAAGTGCGGGTTTATAGAAGGGGAGATGTTGCCCATAGCAACCAATCAGGTGTTGGCTAAATCAATAGAATTTGATTGGTTGCTATTGGCAACAGCTCCATTTTTATAGACCAGAGCATTTGGAAAATGCACCCCAAGGACCACTCTCTAGGATCCCGTCCACTTCACCAGTGAATCACATCATCGTGGCGTCACCACGACGCACCTCCTTCACCCTTCCCACTTGGGCCTTAAATGAATATTGGCTCAGCCCACAAAATGTCTGCTTCCATTGTACTGTATGCAGGTATGTTTAATGATGCCTACACACCGCACATGTCCTTTTCAGAGATTCTGCCCATGGCGTCAAATAATAGTATCAATGCAAAATGGTTTCTCATGACACCGACAAACCGTTCAAGTGCAGCTGCTACAGAATATAGGGCCTAATTCAGAGTTTATTGCAGCAGCAAATTTGTTAGCAGTTGGGCAAAACCATGGCCCTCATTCCGAGTTGTTCGCTAGCTGCTTTCGTTCGCTGCACAGCGATCAGGCAAAAAAACAGCACTTCTGCGCATGCGGTGCAATGCGCATGCGCGTCTTACTATTACAACGAATGATGTAGTTTCACACAAGGAATAGCGAAGCTTTTCAGTCGCACTGCTCGCCGCAGAGTGATTGACATGAAGTGGGCGTTTCTGGGTGGAAACTGACCGTTTTCAGGGAGTGTTCGAAAAAACGCAGACGTAACAGGAAAAATGCAGGCGTGTCTGGGCGAACGCAGGGCGTGTTCGTGACGTCGAAACAGGAACTGAACAGTCTGAAGTGATCGCAAGCGCTGAGTAGGTCTGAAGCTACTCTGAAACTGCACAAAAATATTTTGTAGCCGCTCTGCGATCCTTTCGTTCACACTTCTGCTAAGCTAAAATACACTCCCAGTGGGCGGCGGCATAGCGTTTGCACGGTTGCTAAAAACTGCTAGCGAGCGAACAACTCGGAATGACCACCCATGTGCACTGCAGGGGATGCAGATGTAACATGTGCAGAGAGAGTTAGATTTGGGTGGGGTGTGTTCAAACTGAAATCTGAATTGCAGTGTAAAAATAAAGCAGCCAGTATTTACCCTGCACAGAAACAAAATAACCCACCCAAATCTAACTCTCTCTGCACATGTTACATCTGCCCCACCTGCAGTGCACATGGTTTTGCCCAACTCCTAACAAATTTGCTGCTGCGATCAACTCTGAATTACCCCCATCATTCATTTCCATGTTACCAAGGGTTACAACATGTTACCAAGGGCTACAACACTTTTACTCAGCAAAGCATATTTATGAATGCTAAAGCATTTTAACATCTATGAGGTAATGGGGATCGCACGCTCGCTCTCGGGCAATGAATGGGGAAAAGGAAAGCAGGATCATTTTAAGAAAAAAACCTTGCATTGGAAAGAGTTTGTATATGATTTGCATGCAGGTATAGGGATGCCCCACCAGAGGGCGCTGTGTGTGCGGTGTTTTGCGGTTACCATCTCGCTTTATCATGTAGCTTGTGTTAGAAACTAATTGGTGCGGTGTTATCTCTAATTAGCTGACAAACGACAACAAGCCCTGGTGTCGCTTACAACCAGAAGGCGCTGGCAGAGGTCACCCCTCCCTCTCTTGTAACATAACACACACACACATCCAGCTACGCTATGCTAGGAGGGGTAGAGATGGGCAGTTATAGGCCCTGTATCAATCCAATAACGGTAATAACGGTACAAGTAACATCGCTATTGGGAACATACGCAGTTACCCTGAATGAGCGCAGCGGCTGCGGTACAGTGTGGAACACATTTGTGGGGTTTTCCACTCCAAAAAATGATTAATCCATTGTTTCACTGCACTCATGTCAACAGTGCGCAGCTGTCCGTCAGCAATTCAGGGGTAACGGTAATCCCCACACCGCAGTCGTGGCAGATGCAGTGTACAGGCTTGGATTGGGGGGGGGGGGGGGGGGGGGAGATATAGCAGCACAACTACTAATTACGCCCCATTTATCAAGCCTTGGAGAGTGATAAATAGCACTGTGATAAAGTACCAACCAATCAGCTCCTAACTGTCATTTTACAGACGCAGACTGTAACATGACAGGAGCCGACTGGTTGGTACTTTATCTCCGTCCACTTTATCTCTCTCCAAGGCTTGATAAATCTGGGCCTATGTACATGGGCAATTTTTAGGTTTCGGAGAGTGAAACATATTTAATAAAAGGTAATAAATACACTTTGTGGATCAGTCTCTCTCTCTAAGGGGGCCATTAATCATGGATCGCATACTCTGTGTGATCTGGGCAGAGTCATACCGCACTATGCGATCCTATCATCTGAATGTATGATTGTGTACACGCAGGGACAGGAGCCAGCCCCCTGCGATGTGCTGTGATGGCTGCTGGGGGTGGGTATGCACATGCGCGGTCAGCTAAGAGCGCACTGCGCAGAGGTCACTTCCGAGGAGGCTTCCACGGGAACTCTCTGCCAGCTACAAGTGTGCTGAGAAGCGCGCAGGCTACAATGGGCTACCGCCATCTTCAGATAATAACAACGTCTTCATGTTCATTCACGTTGTCTTCAGGCAGTTGCTGTTATCTGCTGCGATAGGTTTCATTTACACTGAGTGCTGCAGCCTACTATCTATAATATATATATTATATTATCTATCTATCTATCTATCATTTCACCTGGTTTTAATCAGCCACAGTACCGGTGTAATTAATGTAAAGGGATAGTATGGTAAGCCTACAGGATTATAGGCTTTCAGGATTCATATAACTGGGATAACAGTAAGTAGGAGAAGCGCTGTACAAGACGCAGAGGAGACCCCGTCAGGTTAGCGAACCTCTGTTTGGTGCTTCCATAGAAACAATGACAGCGGGCACAATGGTGTATTATATATATATATATATATATATATATATATATATATATATATATATATATATATAGTAAATGATCTTCGGCTACCTGGTTCTTTGGGTCAGTCCGCGGGGCCAGCATGCTCGTCAGGTTCCTCTTCACAGTTTGCAGAATCCCGTCCTTCTCATACTGCGCAATGTCAGTCAGGGGGTGCCAGGGATGCAGGCTGCGAAATCAACGACATTTACTACTCAGATGCCCTGCCCCGCACACACCCCTGGGGGGCGCAATAACACACAGATAATACCAGAAATCACAGACCGGGCCAAAGAAATTACTAAAGGGAGATTTTTTTTATTTAAATGAGTATACCACTACATTACCAGTCGCTACACTATAGAAGTACATAATGAGCCTCACTTAATGTCAGGATCACGTCCAGCTAGAAGGCGCACATTTGTACCTAGCGCGTGCTGCAGTGTCGCGGGTGCAGGGTTATGTACCGCATACAGCTGGGATACTTTGTATTTAGAATTGCGCTAGCACGCCTTTCTGCAAACCTGCCCTCTAACTGGGCTTATTCCCACTGATAAATGAAGCCCATTAGATCTGTCTCTTCTAGCAAATCTGTACATTGCGGAGGAGGGGCACTAAACAATCATTTCTGTCATTTATTTTTCCCATTGCTCTTCTGCTAACGTCATCCTATAATAAATAGCCCCGCCCATGAGAACACTGAGCGTCATCGCTATGATTAATGTAAAGCATTAAAGAGAAGAAAGCCCTATGTGGGAGATTATATCCGCCCCCAGTGAGTAATGCCACCATACCTCATCTCCCAACAGCGGCATCACAAATATACTGTGGGGGTGTGCTATGTAATGTTGCCATAGCATTTTTACAGTGTTAGAACCCTAACTATAACCGCAACCTAACCCTAACAATGACATGCACTATCCACATTTGTAATGTCAACCTAACAACATTACAAACATTATGTCAGTCAACATCTTTACTGTTGACATTCAGACCATGCCGACAGAATGACTACATACCTATTGTGCAAGGGATGGAATGCGGCCCAGTTAGAAGAACAGCCGAGCTGACCCCAGACTGCTGAAGACTGTACGGATGCAGACACAAGGTGGGTGTACATCTATAGAAAAATCCCCCCCTGATGCCAAAGGTGTTTGTCCTAGCCTTAAGGTGCTCTTTGGCGTCACGAACAGGATTCGAAATCCAATGGGGCTTCCCTGCACAGGTTCGAACTATTTTTTTTAAATAAATACCCTTAATAAGAATATCTGTCCAAGTGGTACGATTAACTCTGTGTATCCGAAGACCTGGTTCCACTGGGAGCAGGCACCATGGCACTTACTCTTCATACTTATATCGCCATTCTTTCAGGAATTCGTCATAGAGAAAGAGCTGTGGGGCCCACTCTGTGCCATCCTCCTTCCTCTCCCGTGCTGCCTTCCGCTGAGCCTCCTCCAAAACGTACTTCTCATCTGTGGCCTGGTGCTGGTTTCCGTCATTGATTGCGCTGGTCACGTGTTGCCACAGTCTGCAATATAACCAGACTGAACATTTCACTTCTTTGTTTGACTACTCCACAGATAAGGCCGTGTTACAGCTTCTTATAGTATTATAGTTTGGGAATGCAAGATAAGTGTCCTGCTAGAGTCACGTACTATTTGGGCTAGATTCAGAATGTGCGGCCAGATACAGATATGTATGACATTTCCAACAAGTGGAGCAAAATGATCACATTGGGCCCTTGTAGACCTTGCCTGGCATACATCATCACTGTCACATCTTACCTCTCTGACTCCATCTCTGTCTGCTCCTCAAACAACACAATATGGCGCTTGAGTCTTTGTCTTCTGATCTCCGCAGTTGGATTCCAGAATATGTCCCTGCTGTCAGTGTGTACGCCGTTTATGTAGACCTCTCGGTCCTGAGAATACAAGGGGTAGATTGGATCAGACAAATGGTCTCTACCTACTGTGGCAGGAAAATTCCACCTTCAACAAGTGGCTACGTTTAGCTATATTAGGCCCAGCCACAGATAGGAGCGTTCGTTCAGAAGACATAGCAATGGCTATCCTCCTGCAGAGGACTGCGGTTTAGTTTGGTGGCAATGCAGCTAGGGTTCTGCCTGCCCTGACCATTTCCATTCTCTGGTGGCAATGTAGCATGGGTTCTGCCTGCCCTGACCATTACCATTCTGTGTTACATTATTTGGTGGCAATTCAGCTTGGGTTGTGCCTGCCCTGACCATTTCCAGTCTGTGGTGGCAATGCAGCTTAGGTTCTGCCTGCCCTGACCATTTCCATTCTCTGGTGGCAATGTAGCATGGGTTCTGCCTGCCCTGACCATTACCATTCTGTGTTACATTATTTGGTGGCAATGCAGCTTGGGTTGTGCCTGCCCTGACCATTACTAGTCTGCGGTGGCAATGCAGCTGGGGTTCTGCCTGCCCTGACCATTTCCATTCTGTGTTACATTCTCTGCAGGTGTTGGCTCTGCAGATATAAGCACTGGCAGCCATCACAGGAGAGAGACAGACCTCATTCTGCACTCTGGTTGTGCCTGCCCTGACCATTTCCAGTCTGTGGTGGCAATGCAGCTTAGGTTCTGCCTGCCCTGACCATTATCATTCTGTGTTACATTATTTGGTGGCAATGCAGCTTGGGTTCTGCCTGCCCCGACTATTACCATTCTGTGTTACATTATTTGGTGGCAATGCAGCTTGGGTTCTGCCTGCCCTGACCATTTCCATTCTGTGTTACATTACTTGGTGGCAATGCAGCTTGGGTTCTGCCTGCCCTGACCATTTCCATTCTGTGGTGGCAATGCAGCTTGGGTTCTGCCTGCCCTGACCATTACTTGTCTGCGGTGGCAATGCAGCTTGGGTTCTGCCTGCCCTGACCATTTCCATTCTGTGTTACATTCTCTGCAGGTGTTGGCTCTGCAGATATAAGCACTGGCAGCCATCACAGGAGAGAGACAGACCTCATTCTGCAAACAGCATTGAGAACATATAATCCAACCCTTTACTTGGAACACTTTGTAACTTTGTTATCCAGTGATGTTCTACATCTTTCATGCGACCATGTATCACCACTTCTGTGTATTTTAGGCATAGAAGTGGCCACAAATCCCTCTCGTTTCCAGGAACATCTGCCCACGTTCTAGAAAACCGAACAAGTCTCACCCAGTGTCCGTCCAGATTTGCCAGGATTTCTCCTCCGGCTTTAATCTTCCCGCAGATCTGGTTTAATGTGTCGCTGCCACCAAAGAACGGCTGTAACACACATAGGACTGTGTTAACATATTACAGCAATTGTGAATTAGACATTCATCCATATTCCTGGTGTAAATCTGCAGAGGACTGACACAGACCCAACCATTTGGGACACAAATTCTCTAGAAATTGCGCATGTGACGTGACGGCTGCGCAGTTCTGGCACATGAGCCCCAATTGGCAACTACAGTAGGTGTGCGGATAACGTCGCTTTTCAAAAGCCTATTTAATGAGTATAACAGCAGTTACTTGAATCATTACAGTGGGGCATACAATATGTATTAAAAAGAGATAAAGTGGAGAGAGATATTATTACCAGCCAATCAGCTGCCAACTGCCATGTTACAGGCTGCATTTGAAACAAATTACACAGTCATGAGCTGATTGGTTGGTACTTTATCTCTCTCCAAGGTTTAATACATCTCGCCCAATACATCTTCTGTGATTCTCAGCTAAATAGAGGAAAGAGGAAAATTCCTAATTGGTCTGTAGCCCCTTACAGTCTGCGAGGCACCTCTCCTAATGTACTAAACTTTTCTACAGAAAATACCGACCACCCCTAAGAATAATTCATTATCATTTCCCTGGTTCTAGGTTCAGCTTCTTTCTTTCCTTCTGTTTGTGACACCGATATATGTTACATTGTATTGCACAATTATATATTTATTGCAATTGATGTATTTGTTCTGCTAAACTAAAACAAACGTTATAGCAACAGATTTATTATGGTCAGTTGCATATTCGGAGGTAGAATAACCCCCTTTTTTGGCACACACCGCCATCCAGCGCATAGACATTTTCACTAGGATTTAGCCCCTCCTCCCCTATCACCCGGGCCCATCACTGCTCTATGTGGCCCTGGTTTTATCCTTCCCTTTCCTATACCAGTATTTTGGGCTGTGTTTCCTACTCGATTAAGTGCTTGTTGCGATTTTACTTTTGTCTTGGTGGAATAACAGTGTGTGTGTGTGTGTGTGTGTGTCTGTGTGTGTGTGTGTGTGTGTGTGTACACAATTCTGCACTGTGTACCCGAGTCACAGATGGATGCTGCAATTATGATATTGGGGGTCATTTTGACCCGATCGCACGCTGCAGTTTTTCGCAGCATAGCGATCGGGTCAGAACAGCGCATGCGCCAGCGCCACAGTGCGCCGGCGCATGGCCGCCCGTCGCTGCACTACGATTGCCTATGCCTGATTGACAGGCAGAGGCAGTCGATGGGCGGGAAGGGGCGAAACGGCGGCGTTTGGCGGCTGTTACGTGGGCGTGGCCGGACCGTGCGGGGAGTGGCCTGCAGCGGCTGCGTGACATCACACGCAGCCACTGCGGGCTGGGGAGCGATGAGTAGCTCCCGGCCAGCACGCTAAAGCTGCGCTGGTCGGGAGCTACTCTTGAAGTGCAAAGGCATCGCCGGTGTGCGATGCCTTTGCACTTCTGCAGGGAAGGGGGGGCCGGACTGACATGCGAGGCGGGATAGCCCTGGGCTGGGCGTCCCCCCACATGTCTGAGTAACTGATCGTAGCTGTGCTAAATTTAGCACGGCTACGATCAACTTGGAATGACCCCCATTGTACGCAGTGGGAGACCCTTTGCCACTGCACATACATCTAAGTTGTACTGAGCATTTGCCGCGATGGGCTTGCGCTGAGTGACAATCTATTTGCAAAGTGAGTGACAGTCAGGGACTGTTTGTGGGCAGTAACAGGGAAGCCGGGACTCCTACACAGGCGCGATGCTACCATTGCGGGGGCATGACATCACTTGCAACTGCGCTCCCGTACTCGGTTACAATGACTCTGTCTTACTGCCGACGGCCATGATACATGACCTTGTAGGGTCACTCAGAAGGTCCATTATGATCTGATGTGCATCAGAGGTCTGTGTCTTCGTACACAAGCGGCGAATCTCAGACGCTGCCAGTGGGCGTCTCCGTACAAATCCCCTGGCATTGCATTCATCCTGGAATCAGTCGCTACAACATGGCTCTGTGCCACTGGCGTCTCTGGAGACTCCCAAACTACGGGGAAGTGCAAGAACTGCATATGCGCCAACTATACACACACTGCCTGGCAGCGAGACACCCGCTTTGCGAATCATCATCCATGCTGTGGGTAACAGGACACCATTCATTGCAGGTTATTGGTCTGTGAATGTGATATTCTGGGAGGCACAGATGCACTAAGCATTACTAACATGTCACCAATAATAATATCCAGACAAGTTTCTGGTTTTCTCTCGTGTTGCTTACAAGCCTTGCACTATATCTCTTAGGGGTGTAGTACGGCTGACTGGCGGTCAGGAGACCGCCGGTCAGCTTACCGACGCTGGGATCCCGGCAGCATACCGACGCCGGGATCCTGGCGGGGAGGGGGGAGTGCAGCAAGCCCCTTGCGGGCTCGCTGCGCTCGCCACGCTGCGGGCTCGGTGGCGACCTGCGGTCGCCACAGGTTCTATTCCCACTCTATGGGTGTCGTGGACACCCACGAGTGGAAATAGCCCTGTTGGTCGGCATGCCAACCATCGGGATAGTGAGCGGTCGGGATGGTGGAGGTCATGTGACTGTCGGTCATCCGACCGCCGGTCACATGAATACCACCCTCTCTTAGGACGAGAGGGTACCAGGACGGCGGTGATCCATAGGAGGGAAAATCACATAATTTCTACACTAAATCTTGCTTTACTTTCATTAACAAATTGTGCAGGAAGTTTAGTCTGTGTCTCCTGTGAAAATGACTAATTTATAGGTTTATTAGAGAATTCCCCACAAAGCGCTGCCTGATACGCCCCATCACAGTTATTCTTATTCTGCAGCTTTCAGATTAGTTTATTAGGAGCCAGTGACATCACTGAGAGTGCAGCCTATCCATTCACTAGCGCTGAGAGCGCAGCCTATCCAGTCACTAGGATCCAGTGACATCACTGAAAGTGCAGCCTATCCAGTCACTAGGAGCCAGTGACATCAGAGTGCGGCCTATCCAGTCACTAGGAATATATATAGCAGATGCATTTATAACAGAGAGATTATTACCTTTAGTTTGAACTCCAGCTCTGTCGTGTACTGAGTTTTCTCACATTCAATTGTAACTTTTCCTCCAAGCTCCATTGTCATCGTGCCATAGAGAAGTCCTAATAGAAAACATGGTTTATCAGCAAATAATCATACAATTGGTAGCAGAGGGTACCAGTGATAACTTCCACTCATCCAGGGCTAGAGTGAGGAACCTGATGCTGATAATAAGGAGTGTTACGTTGCCATATACTAGACCATAGGTTCTCAAACTCGGTCCTCAGGACCCCACACAGTGCTTGTTTTCCAGGTCTCCTCACAGAATCACAAGTGAACTAATCAGCTCCACCTGAGAAAGTTTTAAAATGTGTCAGTGGGTAATGAGTACACCTGTGCACCTGCTGGTGACCTGGGAAATGTGTCAGTGAGTAATGAGTACACCAGTGCACCTGCTGGGTGACCTGGGAAATGTGTCAGTGAGTAATTAGTACACCTGTGCGCCTGCTGGGTGACCTGGGAAATGTGTCAGTGAGTAATTAGTACACCTGTGCGCCTGCTGGGTGACCTGGGAAATGTGTCAGTGAGTAATGAGTACACCTGTGCACCTGCTGGGTGACCTGGGAAATGTGTCAGTGAGTAATGAGTACACCTGTGCGCCTGCTGGGTGACCTGGGAAATGTGTCAGTGAGTAATGAGTACACCTGTGCACCTGCTGGGTGACCTGGGAAATGTGTCAGTGAGTAATGAGTACACCTGTGCTCCTGCTGGGTGACCTGGGAAATGTGTCAGTGAGTAATGAGTACACCTGTGCACCTGCTGGGTGACCTGGGAAATGTGTCAGTGAGTAATGAGTACACCTGTGCGCCTGCTGGGTGACCTGGGAAATGTGTCAGTGAGTAATGAGTACACCTGTGCGCCTGCTGGGTGACCTGGGAAATGTGTCGGTGAATAATGAGTACACCTATGCACCTGCTGGGTGACCTGGGAAATGTGTCAGTGAGTAATGAGTACACCTGTGCTCCTGCTGGGTGACCTGGGAAATGTGTCAGTGAGTAATGAGTACACCTGTGCGCCTGCTGGGTGACCTGGGAAATGTGTCAGTGAGTAATGAGTACACCTGTGCGCCTGCTGGGTGACATGGAAAACATGCACTGGGTGGGATCCTGAGGACCGAGACCGAGAACCTCTGTACTAGACCAACTTTCATCCAACTAGTTGGTTGGTTGGAATGAAAATCCGGTAATGTACGGGTGCAAATGACAATCAGCAGTCTGCTCTCAAATGTCTGAAAACGGACAAGATGATCACATCAAACATAGTTAACAACTTGTCTGATTGACTGCTTTTGTCTGTTTTCCGGGGTTTGGGAGCAAATTGCCGATTGTCATTTGTTCTCAGACATTACTGGATTTTCTTTTCCAACCAACCAACCAACCAACCAACCAACCAACCAACCAACCAACCAACCAGTTGGATGAAAGTTGGTCTAGTGTGTGGCCAGTATTATTCCGGATTCACATTCCCCGATGTTCCAACGTTCTAATCACTGTTAATCACTGGTCTCCCATTTAAGCAATAAATAAAAGAATCAATCCGGCGTCTTTGGGACTAAGGGTTAGATTTACTAAGGCTTCAAAAACACAAGTGGCAACCAATCAGATTCGGTCTATCATTTTCTAGACTGCAGTAGAGAAATGAGGGCTGGAATATGATTGGTTGCTACGAGCAAACCTTTAGTAAATCTACCGCTAGATGTCAGAGGGCTGGAGCTGCAGCCTGGTTACCGCCCATGTTACATATGGGTTCCAAGGTATAAATAGCTAATAGGTTGACCCCATACGGTCGACAGGGTCAAAAAAGGTCAAGATGACACATTTGGGGGATTTCACGTATTTTTCAACTTTTGCTTTAATTTACCATCCACGTGGACTACGATTGGGAAAAGTAACGTTGCCCGAAGCAAGGTGAGCCAGAGAGGGTCTACGTTTGCTATAATTGGGATCACACATCATGAAACATAGAAAAGCACACCCAAAAAATCATGTGTTGACCTTTTTTGCGTTGACCATTCCTACATCTACCTTTCGACTTTGTTGACTTAATGCATATCGTCCATATGGGTTCGACCTAATGAAGGTCTATCTAATTACTATAGATTTTCTATACCACACCTGGTATTCAACAATAGGTTTAATCCAAAACTGCTGCCAAAGCACCCAATAGTCCACCATAAATCTGCATTTTCTCAGATAGGGGGAGATGTATCAAAGCTCGGTGAGAGATAGCACCAACTAATCAACTAACTGGGCCGTCTTTTGCATTGGGCTTAATGGGCAGTTGTCCAAGGCCCCAAGAGTCTATGGTGATAGCTTAGGGTCTCCTCTATCCAGGGGTACCAGATTTTTGGGAAGCGGTCCCATCCGAGCCTCTTCCCAGCCTGATATCGTGGGTTCTGTCTAACAGAATTTTTCTCAGTTCTAATCCAAGAACTGGGAGTCTCCCCTTTTGGTGGACACTGGCATCCTTCCAGCAGCCAGTCCCTGCTCTAGCTCCACACGCTTGGGATGTCGGTTTATCATATCCCCAAGACCCCAGTACCCCCTGAAAGGTTTGACTCTAGTTTTCTATACCAATGAAAGCTAAGAAATCCACCGACTGGATATATCTGCGGTCAAGCAAATCGCTCTCCCACCAGAAAATGCTGAATATTAAGCCCACTCCCCCCCCCACCCCCCGCCATGTGAATTAGACACACCTACCACCCTGGAAGTCATGTACCGCGGGGCCCCTTCATTCAGCCCAATGCCCCTTCTACAGTTTAGTGTTCTTCCTCCCGCCCCATCTCACTAAACAGCATCCCCCGACCCCTCTGTAAAGGAGTACTTAGCAGAAAGTACTGCTCCAGGTCCTGCGTGCTGAGTGAAATATAGAACACCCCCTAGCACCCACGGGACATCACTGCCACCACCGATAGCGCCCCCACAGCTGGAGGATAGGTAGGGGCTCCAGTGCATTGCTTTGCCCAGGAGCCTTCGCAGCTGTTAAGACGGCCCTGCTTTATCTCTCTCCAAACTTTGATAAATCTTCCCCATAGTCCCTACTTTAAGGAGCCAGAAGGGAAGAACTGCTACTTACCCTTACTCCACTCACCCAGTGATCACCCAGTAACCAGATTGGGTGGGGTGGGAGTGCAGCCGACATTACACCTCTGCAGGAACCGCATGGCGACAGGTGGGTGGCCAATTAAGGCTGACACCCTAGTAATTTACAGATGGTGCATGGTTTGGGGGTCATTATAGATATTCCAGCCACCCGCTTGTGGCAACACTGCCTTAAACCACACACCATGGGACATATAGTATGTGTGCCGTATGTAGCGAGTACAGCCTAAGCACAGAGCATACTGGGGGCACTAGCTGTAGGGTTTGCTATATAGAAGTCACTGACACGGTTACTTATTACCGGTGGATCATTGTGCCGTACCTTTGCAGTGGGCATAGGGCATGGTGATGGTGTAGTCTTCATCACGGCTCAGGAAGGTCAGTCTGGCCTTGCCATCTAGTATTGCAGAGAGGGAGTTCCCTATAACAGAAGACAGTGATGCAATGTGTCAGCGGCGGATCCTCTGCATTATACCATCCATCAATACATCACTCAGACGAGGACATCCGCGCCACTAGTAATCTGTAGCCACATTGCCCCTAGAGGCTATTCACACCTCAGAATAGGGATCACTGATCCTTACATAGAACACGCATTGTGGATGCATTGTTCGCATTCATTTACTATCCAGGTTCCTCATGAATTAAGTGTTCTGGGGGTACATTCACCATAGGGATCAATGATCCTTACCCTGACGTTTCCCCCGGCTGCATTATCAAGTGTTATAATATATAGCATTGTTTTCCCAACTCCTTTAAATATTGGATGCTGTATTTGCATTGTGTCATTGGGCAGATGTAACATGTGCAGAGAGAGTTAGGTTTGGGTGGGTTATATCGTTTCTGTGCAGGGTAAATACTGGCTGCTTTATTTTTACACTGCAATTTAGATTTCAGTTTGAATACACCCCACCCAAATCTAACTCTCTCTGCACATGTTACATCTGCCCCCTCTGCACTGCACATGGTTTTGCCCATTAATGTGCTTTTTTGGTTTGCTAACAACTCTGAATTCGGCCCTACTGTACGTTTCCATTTCATCCCTTGGAGAGGATTTAATGGAGAGTGTGATACAACGTAACCTGACCGGGAAGATCTGTTAATGGAGAATATTTTTCCTTTCGCACTTTGACATCCAAGCTGGTTTTCATCTCTGCAATTTACCCGAGACTGTCAGAGTATGTGTGACAGAGGCTTTAATACGCCTTCCATTAACCGTTACATGGTGAGACAGCGCCCCAGACTGATCTATAATCCTGGAGGTCAGCAAGTCTACAGCTCTACAGTATATCTGTCACACATGGATATGAAAGAGCCACAGAATATAGTTCTAGGGGCAGTAGCGGATCTTGCCACGGTCAAGCAGGACTTTTGCCCAGGGCGCCACCTTCCGGAGGGCGCCGCACCATGGCAAGATCCGCTAGTGTGCCCCCCGCTGCCGCTGTGTCCCCCGCTGGTCCCCCCGCAGTGAAGGGAACTAGACGCTATCCGGCTAGTTTCCCTTTTTGCAGAGGACCTTTGCTGTCCGGTGCGCGATGACGTCATCGCGCACCGCACAGCATTGTGGGACTGGCACAGACGCTAGGGGTCATGATTGACCTCTAGTGTCTATGCCAGGCCTGGCCAACCTGTGGCTCTCCAGCTGTTGTGAAACTACACTTACCAGCATGCACTGCCACAGTTTTAGCAATCCCCAGTAGCAAAACTGTGGCAAGGCATGATGGTACTTGTAGTTTCACAACAGCTGGAGAGCCACGGGTTGGCCAGGCCTGGTCTATGCTGTGTTATGGGAGAGACGTCATGACGTCTCTCCCATAGATCCGATGAGAGGAGCGGCGGCGGCGGCCTGCAACTGCCGGGACTCGGAAGCAGGGATTGTAAGTATCCTTTTTTTTTTTTTTTTTTAAGCGGCGCTACTGGGGACACAAATGGCGCTACTGGGGGCACAAATGGGGGCACAACTCTACAGGGGGCGTAACTGACCACGCCCCTGTATGAAGCCACACCCCTATTTTCCGCCCAGGGCGCCACAAGGGCTAGAACCGGCCCTGTCTAGGGGCCACTGCAAGATCAATTAAACCAGTCATATTTGGCTCACATACAGGGGGAGTTGTATCAAGCCTTGTCATTTAACTAGCACAGTCTTTGAAATGACGGTCAAAGCTGGTTACTTTGCTCCAAGTCTTGATATATCTTCCCCACAAATTGTAATATATAAAGGGAATTCATATCTACCAAATAATAAAAGTATATTAAGGTTATGTTTCTAATGCCTTTTGGTGCAAAAAGCAGAATGTTGTACAGTTGATTCTAACCTATGTACTTGTGAGCTGAAAATTTCAGATTTATAAAGAGCTTGAAGAGATAGCGGCCTGAGCTCCTGGATTACTACAATAGACTACAGCAGGCAGCCGAAGCTCTGGTGAGCTCTTTATTCAGAGAGAAATGTGCTGCAGCTCCCCGCAGAACATCTATCAATGCGTTCTGCAGGAGAGCTGATAAATGTCAGAAATAGCTGTAGACATTTCCTTAAACCGCTTTATCTTGTTCCCAACAATGACAGCTGAGGCCTTGCAAATCTATTGGATAATACGTTTATTTTCTCCGCAGAACAGCCCGCACAGCGCACACATTATACAGCCTGCAGCATTAATATGTAACTATGCATGCACAAATGCAAACACGGATGTGATGTATTGCTCTAATCCTACCGAATGCACATTCGTATTCTAATTTATACCGAATATACATTCCCATTATTACTCTGTTCCCTTCCTCTACGTCTCTCACAGAAAGTCCCAGAGTCAGCCGGAAATCTTTCTGCACAAAGCAGCGTTAATAGGAATCGCTCCCTTTGTGTACGGCATGAAAGGATCCGGTACAACATACCGCACAGTTGGTGATTATTCTAAGAGGACGTTTATCTGGTGTGTGCTGCTGACAAGACAATTCCTCTGCTTATGTTTGCACTCCTGAATAATAACAATCTCAGTGTATCTTGCAGCACGCAGCTTGGGTGGGTGGGTTGGGGGGGGGGGGGATAGGCAGGTGCCTCCTTAGCTTCTTGGGAGGCAGGTAAAGAACGCTGCCTGGCTGCTCTGATTGTGAATTGCACGCTATCAGAGTGGCCAGGCAGCATTTCTCAAAAATTTAGGTTTCTCATAGTCGTGCAAAATTAACGAAAATAAAAGGGGGTCAAACATTTAAGCTAATTGAGACTTTTTTTTTCTTTTCATGATGTTAGTTTATGGATGATGATTTAGAACATATGGAAAAGTTTATCTGCCATGAAAGTGTTCCGTCGCCTAAAGACAGAGCACGGTGCCAGTAGTCAGGAGAACGCAGCTCATCAGTCCCTCGGAACCAGCGACGCATTATCACTAAGCCACCAGCACGATAAGCAGACGGCTGAAATATGTATACCGTCTTGGCACGGGTTTCTGTACAGGAGCTGTTTTGGGTTCTTGCAATTCAATAATCTTCAATTAGCTCAATGACTAAGAGGGAGATTTATCAAGCCTTCTAAAGAGGATGAGTGGAGTTGTTGCCCGCAGCAACCAGATTCCCACTGTGATTTATCTAGTACACTCTATAAAATGATCGCTGGAATATAATTGGCTGCAACTTCTCTACTTGTCTTTCTCTGTACGAGGGTTGATAAATCTCCTAGAAGCGGTTATGTGAAGGTCAGTCAGCCAATATTAGTTGCAATACACCTACACCCAGGGTCACCTTAACGTCTATACACACTGAGCAGCTGCCCAGGGCCACACAATTCTAGGGGCCTCCGAACGTGGGTGGGCGGTGGTCCCATAATCAGAGCGGTGAGGCAGCATTCTCTACCTGCCTCCCAGCTGCAGCCAGACAGTGAATGGCAGCCAGCATGTTGATTGGTGGATGGCTGGAGCTATCCAACAATCAGAGTGCAGCATTCTTTACCTGCCCCCCAGCCTGCAGCCAGACAGTGAATGGTAGCCAGCATGCTGATTGGTGGATGGCTGGAGCCAATCAGAGTGCTGACTGCCATTCACTGTACGGAAGCCTGCGGAGAGACCATGCAGGGCCGCATGAGATTTTTGTTAGGTTGGTTCCGCGAATGGGTGATTAGGGGCTACAGTGCATTGTTTGACATTGGAGCAAAGATTCCCAAACTCTGCTAATGCAGTCCAGGTTTTAAGGATATCCATGCTTGACCCCAGGACGTTAAATCAGAGTGACTGAATAACTAAGTCACCTGTGCTCGAACATGGATATCCTTAAAACCTGCACGGTTATGCCAGAGTTTGGGAACCTCTGCATTAGATAGTTCCACATTTTGAGAAATGCAGTCCTGGGGCAAATAAAGAGAAGTCTTTGTTGTACCCCATATCAGCCAATCACATATTTGCCTTTCAAGGGCCCTAATGGAAGCAGCAATGTGATTGGCTGACAGGGAATTATAAAGGTGGCGTTATTTTCTCCTACATAACTGTACTCTATTTCCTCAGCTGCGCAGTGAGAGCCAATGAGAAGATCAGACTGACGTCTTATTCTTCCTACCATAAAACCTGGATCTGGCCAAAATGCTCCCAGTGATGCAAAACCCGTCCTTCCTGTTGCTGACATGGAACGCCGACACCGGAGGGTGATGACTTACCTGCAAAAAATGCATGTTTTATGTGTTAATAGGAGTACATTGCACATACACTGATTCACATAGAGGCAGGAGTGAGGAAATACTTCATACCACCTCCCAGCCACGGACCACGACTTTCCAACACATTTCTCATGCCGCTAGTCTCCACTGCAATAGCAGCTTCTGATGCCGCCAGTCTCCACTGCAATAGCAGCTTCTGATGCCGCTAGTCTCCACTGCAATAGCAGCTTCTGATGCCGCTAATCTCCACTGCAATAGCAGCTTCTGATGCCGCTAGTCTCCACTGCAATAGCAGCTTCTGATGCCGCTAGTCTCCACTGCAATAGCAGCTTTGTGCATACAATCGGTAACGCATGCGCAGTTGAAAGAAAAAATCAATGCTCCGGCCCAGGCCCATAGTGGCATTTAAACCAAGTGTCTAGAGCAGGCTTTTTCAACCAGTGTGCCGTGGCACACTAGTGTGCCGCGACCAGTTGCAAGGTGTGCCGCGGAGCCAGAGCAGCTTCCTGCACCTTCAGAGTGCACTGTTGGCCCAGGCTCTTCTAAGAGGATCAGTCGTGCTCCGGCCGTGACCTATCCCTTGAAAACGGTGTGATATCATAGGTCACGGCCGCCGCGTCTCACCACCCAGCCAGCCCACCTGCCTACATACACATCTTCCAGTTTCCACCTGCATGCACAGCTTTCCTTGCCAACCCACATCCACACCTGCCCGCCCGCCCGCTGCTCAGTGTTCGCAGAACTCCACTATGAACAACGCCCGCCACTGAGGGACAGGGAGGAGAACAGCTGATAATAATATTTATTTTATTTCTCCTGTGGGGAACAATAGGATTTCAATAGGATTTATGTGGGGAGAGTAAGAATTTATGGATTTATGGGGGGAACAATGTGATTGATTTATGTAGGGAGCAACATGATTTATGTGGGGAGCAATGTGATTGTTTTTTCTGTGTAAGCCAATGTATGTGTGGATTTTTTTTTTACTGTGAGGGCCAATGTGTGTGTTTTTGTTTTTTTCTGTGGGGAACTGATTGTGTGCCTTGGCAATTTTAAAATATTGTTTGGTGTGCCGCGAGTAAAAAAAGGTTGAAAATCACTGGTCTAGAGTATGATGGATACTCTTCATAGGGGATGTGTTCAGGATCTCGGCGGTCAGAATACAGACGGCGGGATCCCGACAAACCCTGAGGGTAAGTACTGGTTTTGGGATTAGGACTAGACACTAGAGGGAAGGTTAGGGTTAGGCTGCAATTGGTCAGGATTCCGACCACACTCTACTGAATCTCAATAGGTTAGAAAAATGCATTTAATTATAATAAGAGCCACCTATCAGCAGTCATTGTACACACATTACAGATACAGGTTGAGTATCCTGTATATAATATTGCACGCTTTGCTGCACCCAGATATCACATTGGTTATACTACATAATATTGTAAAAAATAACATAGCTCCAAAGGATAGACAAGACAAATTAGGTCCTAGATCCAATTATATCAATTAAAATGCTGTCAATAAAAGAAAAAAAAAATCCAGTAAAGGACGATATACAGTGCAAGGTATACGGCTGATTAGCCGCCAGCGCGCCTGTCACCCACTGAATGAAGAACGGACACATTTACCTGCTCTGCAATGTAAAACGTGTGACTATTAGTCTGAGGGTGAAACCAGCAGCAACGGAATTTCTCCCCCAATATGGAGTTATACGGCTTTTTTATTCCCTGTAAGACAGAGACATTAGAGAGAACAGTACGGGAAGGACATTTCATCATTCGCTTTTTGTTTCCTCGTTACAGTGGCTGGAGCCACCAATCCTTTTACATTAGAAATCTTTGTGACAACAACACAATTTACCTTTGTACTGCTTACTTTATAATTTTCATGTGTATTTCTTTATTTTATTTTACTGTGAACAGGATACATACTGTATGTACATGTTATCCCAATACGGAACAAATCTAATGCTTAGGTCTGCAGTTGTGAACAGAATACAATTTACATCAGAATACATTTTAGCACACTCAGCCACAGGATTATGTGGTAAGTACATTGCTATCTATGGGGGTCATTCCGAGTTGTTCGCTCGTTATTTTTTTTCACTACGGAGCGATTAGTTGCAAACTGCCCATGCGCAATGTACGCAGCGCGCCTGCGCCAAGTAAATTAGCACAAAAGTTTGGTATTTTACTCACGGCCTAACAAAGTTTTTTCATCGTTCTGCTGATCGTAGTGTGATTGACAGGAAGTGGGTGTTACTGGGCGGAAACTGGACGTTTTCTGTGAGTGTGCGGAAAAACGCGAGAGTGTCTGGAGAAACGGGGGAGTGACTGGGCAAACGCTGGGCGTGTGTGTGACGTCAAACCAGGAACGAAACTGACTGAACTGATCGCCATTTGTGAGTAGGTCTGGAGCTACTCAGAAACTGCTAAGAAATTTCTATTCGCAATTCTGCTAATCTTTTGTTCGCAATTCTGCTAAGCTAAGATACGCTCCCAGAGGGCGGCGGCTTAGCGTGTGCAATGCTGCTAAAAGCAGCTTGCGAGCGAACAACTCAGAATCACCCCCCATAGTCAGACACACAATAACGGTCAGCAGTAGAGACAGACTGTCCACTAGGCCACCTAAGCTCCTGCCTATGGTGCAGATTTTCTAATGCATTTCAGGTGCACTTTATTTAGATAAATGGATAGATTAGGGGGAGGGCATTGTGGGATGGATCTCCAACTCATATCTTGCCTAGGGCACCCCCAATGAGGTTCTAACTCAGCTTTGTTCAAGTGAAATTTATTTCCAAATACAAATATCAGTTACAATTAAACCGATCAATTCACATCCAGTTTCAAATACTGTGATAAAATAAGGAACCGTATTCTTACCTTTGGCTTCTTATAAAACCCTGATAAATACCATTTCAGAACGTGCTTCATACGACAGTAAGGGTCGTCCTCAACAGCCGCCCTGAAACCAGAGCAGATTTACTGCGTAAGGGGTAAGGTCACATGGGGCGAAGGGCACTCCGAGCAACAACTCCAGCCTACAGTGTATCTAGTGCAATGGCAGTAATATATAATATATGCACACATATATACAGTAAGTGTGTGTAAGTATCCATCTATCAGAGATGGGACCAAATGTAAAAAAAAAAAAAAAAAAACACACTACATCAGGGGCCCGAATCAGAAGCGGTTGCAATGCTGATTCTTTTCAGTGACGGAACTGCGAGGCATTGCAAGTGAAGCAGCCGCCCACAAGTGAACAGAGACTCCCAAAGCCATTGCAACTAACTATCTGAGGAACTGCTTAATCCATCAAAGCCGCAGCGCAAATGCGAGGAACAGACTCAGAGTGCCTCCGCAGCAGTGTAGAGTAGCCGCAGGAACTGCGATGCTGGTGCCATGTTTTGGGTGTATAGGATTGCAGTCGCATGCCAAGACGCGCCCTGAAAACAGTCACAACGCGCCTGCGTTTTTGCAGAAAATCCTATTACCTCTCCCAAACAGCCTCTTCCCGTCAATCATTGCAATTTAATATTTGAGCTAGGACACGCTCCTCCCGAATCAAATTCTCTCTGCGCTTTTTACTTTTGCCCCACCTGCCGTGCAACTTGCTTTTACCAAGGTGCAAATCTGCGCCTGTTTTGGCTTTGCTCCCGCTTCTGAACCAGCCGCTACGTGCGCGACAGCCTTATATAACCCCCTGTGAGGTAGAATTGTTATAATGCAGAGTAGAAAGAGATTCTTCTGCATCCTACTATTTTCTGATGACTCCACAAAATGTATTTGTGCTCCAATTAATCGACGTTCACTTCTCTTTGCAATTAAAGTTTTACTTCATAAAAGTAAATGAAGAGGCGTCTAAGATATATATTAGAAGTAGTAATGCACTGCTAGCTATGTGCGTTTTACCAGGCAAGCAGAAAAACTGCAAGACTTGTACTTTCCCGGCCAGCATTGCTATTCTGTTCTGGAAGGTGCTAATTCTCTGGCTAATTTTGGGAGAGAATCCAGCAGAGCTACAGTAGGTTATAGAAAATGGGCTGTAAAGAGGTGTCCGCCGGGAATAGATCTGCTGCGCGCGTTCTGCCTATTCTCCTGGCATAGAGTATAAATAGGCTACAAGCCTGTCAGAGAAATGCCTGTTTGATAGATTACCATTAATAAAACATACACACTTGGATAAATTCCAGCTTCAAATGGTAACAAGACATCTATGAATACAGAAATAACATCTGGTCCACAGAGGGCAGGTTGTTCTGCAATCCTTACTAGTGCTTACTGTATATGGAGATAGTTATTATTGGCCTGTAAGCATATAAAATGTACTGTACTGGTAAACTGGAAGAAGGAATGGTGGAGAAGGGGGGAGTTATGTTAGATATAATGGAAACAATAGCTATAAAAGGTGTTACTTTCTCTCTCCTGGGGTAATGACAGATATTGAACTGCAATAAATTAAAAAAGGAGAGCAGTGTGGGGAAGGTGACATACAACCTGTTCGCTACGCCAAATGTGTCCTCTCCCCTATGGAGTACAGCAACATTTCCATATTTCACACAGCCCGATTGGGCATTATGCCAAGAGAAAACTGCATTATGCTTTCAAGAAGACAAATCACGAGACTTGGAGAGTAAACAGATACCGGCTCTTCCGACAACCAACTTATATCTTCACTAAATCACCCTGTTACATTTTACCTTCTGCCCATTAATGCTCAAAAATGAGGAGAGAGATACATTCACTTTACCCAGATTTCTCAAACAAGTTCTTACCAATTATCCATTATTTATTATCAATATTTATTTTAGGATACATTTTACAGATTTATGCGCCCATTGAATCTGTGGGAGGTGTCGTTTGTATGCCATATGCTACAGATTGAAGAGCACAGCTCTACAGAAAATAAACTGATCATTTGTTTCATAATCCATTGAAATCATTCATGTCCTAGAACTACAATAATGGCTTCAAAACAGATTTCTCTTAATCCCCCCCCCCCCCCCCCTTCCCTCCTTGATTGCATACTAGAGCCACTGAGCAGATGAAAGCGATGGAGGGTTAAACATTTTATACAGATAGATACAGGAGGTCATCCGGCAGCACTCAGGGAAGTAATGTCATAGACACAGGCTGTGTTACGATAGTCATAGGAGAATGATCCTGATGAAAAGGACATTGCGTTAAACGTCATAGCACAGCCCGTATGCCACCAGCTGACCTTCTATTTATGCGCTTTACTGCACAGAGGGCAACGGGAATAAGATTCTGACTGCTGACAGTGAGTGCAGAGAAAGTGTCTCATGTGTAGTTGGTAGCAATATAGGCAGAATTTAAGCTAAAAAATAGCACATTGGCACCCATATGCGGTCTCACAAGATCAGCACATTTAAATGAGCACATAGCTGTAAGTGCGTGTGACCCCCTTTGTCAGGGGGGTGATAGGCTGTGTGGGGAAGGGGAGTCAGTTTAATACATTTGTTTTTTTTTTATCACACATCACTGGAACGTCCCAAAGCCACCCCAGAACAGCTAGGCCTACTGACTGCATTTGTGCAAGCGCCCCCTGTACTGGGGTCACGTTTGTGCATCACTTCTCCTGCACATTCTGCCTCTCCTGGGATAAAGGGCTGTAACCGTCAGATGCCAGCAATGCACCATTTGCACTTATGTGCGTACTCTTTGCACAGTTTCCACAACCTGGCGTAAGTACAGCAGCTCAGTGATTGGACCAGCGTGTGCAGAAAGTCTCTATGTACCCAGGTCTTAGCAAAACAGATTTCTTGAGAGCACTCATCTCGTCCTACAGAAAGCTTCAACTATAAAAGGGTTAGCGCACTTCTAAGGAGAAATAAATACTAGTGACGATGAAGAACAGGGACTGGATTCACCTTCCGGGCAGGACAAGGATCCGATGCAGCCGGACGCGTCTGCATTTACATGTGATCAGAGAGATGGTTCCACAATTCAGTGACATTTCATAGTGCAATCAGATAGAGCAAATACAATGCAGTGAGACATCTGCTATTAGTCATTCAGCCTTTAATAGACTGGCGGACTGTAATCCGGACAAGCAAATGCCAGCCGGCCTGTCTGTATAAGGCCGGGCATTAATGAGAAGTATCGTCTGTCCTTAGTGGATGGGCAGTAGAACATATTACACAATCCTTTAGATATAGATTTATATTGAACCGAGGGGAAGGTGCGCAGGAAGCAGACTGTACAATACCCGGGAAGCCACAGCCCCCCTCTGCCCATGATAATGCAGAGCAAAGGAGCTCTACAGCAGGAATCTTCAACATGCCGTCCTCCAGCTGCTGTGGGACTAAACATCCCAGCATGCCCTGCCACTGTTTTATCATGGCTTAATAAAAATAAATAAAAAAACCTGTGTATGGGCATGCTGGGATGTCTAGTTCCACAGCAGCTGGTGGGCCCGCACGTTGAATACCCCTGCTCTATGGTGATATAGGGTTATATCATGGCAATAGGATGCAGATTATTGGTAGGTAGACAGAATATATATCACTACAGTACAGGTAGGTCTTCAGGGCTTTTTGTGGCCTTATGTTTATGGTGTGTTGTTAGGAGGAGTTTATAGTGAATGATCAGACAGCGGAAGGTGTGTGGTATGTTGTTTTGCTTTTGTATTTCACTCTCTCCAGCAAACAGTACATGTAACTGATGATACATAATCAAATATTGTTACATTGTCTATTATGCAACCTTTGTAGTTTAGTATTAGTCAGTTTATGGTTTAATGTAGGTTAATGGTTGTTGTGATGTGGTGTAATGGTTTATGATGTGACTGAATAAAAGGAGCCCTACAAATTACACGGACAGCTTCACCTTGGACTGCACCTGGCAGTGCCACAGACTGTGCGTCAGGTGGCAGTAGTGAGAGCGTTGGGGGCTCCTTGGCTATAATTTGAACAGTTGATTTTTCTCTGAATAGGAGTATAAACCTTATTATCTTTAGTTACTTAACTTGTGTTCTCATTTTCTTACATTATTGGAAGTAATGGTCAAATCAATATCATTATTTTGCACACCAGCCAATATTTAGCTCTCCAATGACTAGATAACTATAAGTACTTGTATCAGCATGTATACACCCCGGAGCGCGCCATTTGTCTCAGAACATAGATTACTACACCAGTTCCACAATCCCAGTATGCGCTGGTTGGAAGCTGCAAGAATGATGCCAATGGTCCCTCTCCCTGGTGTAAAAGGCCCCTTGCTAGCATGCTTACGAGCAACTCTGCAGAGACAATAATTCTAAAACACGCCTATGTGCAAACACCCTATTATCACCCGGCTACTGTGCTGCGTATGATTCAGCATCACCTGATCTTAGGTCTGCTCAGCTACAGGCCTTGCGAAAACGCACAAAGTACATCTCCAAAACCAACTTGCGTTTATCACTGCGCCAGCCCCAACACGTCCCAACTGGGACAGTATATAATAGTACCGATGTGCAGTAAGGGATACCTCCAGGGTGGTACCCAATGAGGGCAGCATCACAGGGTACTCACTGGGAGAGGATGTCCGCGTGATAGTAATAGTCTGACAGTTTATTCAGGAATGAGCGAGGTTCCAGGATAAAAGTCGGCAGGACGACCCTGGACAGGTCCATCCCAGGCCTCATCTGCTTCAGCAGCGTCCACATGAGACTTTTGTTTTCATCAGAGACCGTCTCCGTCTGCGACGCTTCTCCAATCTACCGGGACAACAGGAAGACAAAGAAACAGTAGCTATGCTTAGTAAGCCTGGCACACCGACCGGCTGCTGCCCTGCGTCATCCAGAATGTTGCAGTAGAGATTAAGGGACAAAGGGGGAGTTGTATCAAGCCTTAGAGAAAGCTAAAGTAGTTGTCCAAAGCAAACCAGTCCTTTTCTGTCATTTCAGAGGCTGTGCCAGATAAACTCCCCTTTCTCGCTCTCCAGGGCTCAATACATCTCCCCATTAGCATGTATAAATTAGAGGCCACAAGTCAAGAGCTTTCCACTGTCCAAAATATTTATGGGCTTTTGATATAACAGAGTAACCAATCATACCTCCCCAAATTCCTCGTACAGCTCTTCCATGTAGGTGGTGCCCTCCCTGTCCAGCGAGATATCTCCGTGCAAGTCGGACTGGTCACTCTCGCTGGTTTTCCGATTGTGCTCATTTTCCGACTCCTCTATATTATCTTTTTCTGACTTGTCAGAGAAGCCGTCGGTTTCCTGGGCAGATTCATTGAGTCTAAAAAGGTTGGTTACAAAAAAAAAAAAGTCTCTTTATATTTGATAAAATTTAGATGCGACTGTATACAACCACCCAAAGAACACCAGTGCACCAGGAGACCAGAAACTTCATCCACAGTACGGCTATGAAGATTTTATACTCTACAATGCTCTCGTGTCCGGAATCAGTTAAATAAAATCAGATATTTTGCAAATGCTGACACCCTAGTTAGCGAGTCAGAGCCAGGAGGGCATAACTAGAAAATAATGGTATCACCATAGTGAGAGAGTCAGAGCCAGGAGGGCGTAACTAGAAAATAATGGTGTCGCCCCAGTGAGCGAGTCAGAGCCAGGAGGGTGTAACTAGAAAATAATGGTGTCGCCCTAATGAGCGAGTCAGAGCCAGGAGGGTGTAACTAGAAAATAATGGTGTCGCCCTATTGAGCGAGCCAGAGCCTGGAGGGAGTAACTAGAAAATGATGGTGTCACCGTAGTGAGCGAGTCAGAGCCTAGAGTGTGTAACTAGAAAATAATGGTGTCGCCCTAATGAGCGAGTCAGAGCCAGGAGGGTGTAACTAGAAAATGTCATTGCCCCAGTGAGCGAGTCAGAGCCAGGAGGGTGTAACTAGAAAATAATGGTGTCGCCCTAATGAGCGAGTCAGAGCCAGGAGGGTGTAACTATAAAATACTGGAGTCGCCCTAGTGAGAGAGTCAGAGCCTGGAGTGTGTAGTTAGAAAATAATGATGTCGCCCTAGTAAGCGGCCGTCCTGCACTTACACCTACCCCAGGCACTTCCCCTTCCCCATACTGGGTGCAGAAGAGCCATTAAAAAACAGATGTCCCAATAGCATACCCCAGACTCCCATGAAACGGATCTCTTGCGTTTACCATATAGCCACCCAGTTGACAGAGAAACGCACATTTCACGGGCAGAGTGTACAGTCCGCACCTTCGTCAAGACACGTATGCATGGTGCGGCACACTGCTTTTGGACTAATGTGCATCTCAGAATGAGGCCTACACCGTTTACTGTATTCCTATTGGGTGGTCCCCATTACGTCCAGATGCCATCTTGCTTCTGCCGGGTCCCAATCAGCTCCTGATCCCCCCCAGTATACAGGTCAAACTGAAAGCGGCACATCACACCGGTGATTTAATATCTGGGAGTGGACAGCTCAAGAGGAATACAGCACACATTGGGGTAAATTTACTAAGGTGGGAGATTTTTAGAACTGGTGATGTTGCCCATGGCAACCAATCAGATTCTACTTACCATTTATCTAGCTGCTTCTAGCAGATAATAGATATAATCTGATTGGTTGCTATGGGCAACATCACTAGTTCTAAAAATCTCCCACCTTAGTAAATTTCCCCCATTGTGTTAGAAAGGAGCCGCTTTCTGTAAGGAGACTGTGGTGATTGGGGTCACACTTTGTTGACCGTTGGCATCATTACGGAGGAACAGACCCCAGTAAGGGACCTACATTGGTCCTCCATGCCTCCGGTCCATATAATTGCAGCTTAGGCCTTTATATCTACACCACAGGGCAGTGAGGGCCTAGACTACATCTGATAAAGGTCAGCTAGATCCGGCTGCAGACCAGCAGATGTACAGGGTGCAGCACTATATGCACATATGGGAGCAGGAGGACAGACACCGGGGCTCGGAACTTACTGGAACAGCTCCTGCTCCGAGATAGTGGAGGCCTGCAGCAAGGTGTAGAGGCCGGTGTGGCTGACGTCAGGCGAGATGATCACGTCACCATCCTTCCCTTGCTTGGGCAAATTAATCTTGAAAAGACTGGAGCAGCGAAGGGCTAATTCCAGAGCATCCATCCAGCATCGGCCTGAGAAACGAGACACATTAATGAGGCGGAGGCTCCGTAAGGTATTATAGGGGCTTATACACTGTAAGATCAGCCCTGGCAAAGATTGGAGAATAACCCCAATCAGATCTAGCACAGTCAGTACCGCTACGTACAAGGCGCAGTCACAATGGGATTAGTTTCCACAATGGAATAGATAGATAGATAGATAGATAGATAGACATCCCGCAGAACTCTAGGATAATGTTTTATTGTGGATATCGCAGAGGACACAATCATTCGCTTATAGCGATTTTCCCATATTTAGGATTTGTGAGCGCTACACACTACAGTAACTGCGACAACTAGACACTGCTTTGTGTTACAATTCTTATCCTCAGCTTTTATTTATAAGGTGCCGCACAGCGCAGCGTTGTACATAGGGGCCTCAGACATTATTTACATAACAATGAATACAGAGATCGTCTACTGACAGTGTTAACAGGTTATATAAGAAATTGCACAAGTGAAGACAATCCTGAGAACAGGAGAATACATGGACACAGATAACCAGGACAGTAAATGCACGCATCACACAGCATACAGAAATAATATCTGACTGCAACAACCAGGACGACAGACATTAGACATAGGGCAGAGGGCCCTGCCCGTCAGAGCCCACGTTCTAGAGGGAGAGGGTGATGAGAGACAATAGGAGCTGGAGGGGACATCGAGCTGGGGAAGGTGATTGGCTGAGGCGGCAGGAGGGTGGGTTGAAGTGGTGAGAGGGGAGGATGTGTAGTACCTGCCAGTGCCGGACCTAAGCCCCAACCCCAGATTTAGACTCCGCCCCCACTGCTGTCTGCCTTAAGCCCCACCTCCTATTTCTGCCAGTCATAACAGGGCATCGGACAGAGAGAGGGACCACTGCGTGAGAGCAGCAGTATCCGGTGCCCAGCGATAGGGGGATCCCCACCTTTATACTCTAGAACAGGCCTGGCCAACCTGTGACTCTCCAGCTTTTGTGAAACTACACACTCCCAGCATGCTCTGCCAGAGTTTTAGCATTCCCTAATAGGACAATTGTGGCAAGGCATGCTGAGACTTGTAGTTTCCCAACAGCTGGAGGGCCACAGGTTGGCCATGTCTTCCCTAGAAGAATAACGCCAGGTGTGAGTCTCGGGAGAGGATGGAGAAGGGCGAGTGGTTGGAAGCCATGTGGCGTGCTTAGAAGCCCCTCATTTCACTGCTTTGCTTCACATAAACTGTTTATAAGCGGACCTGGTGCCCAATCTGCACTGCACCGGCACCTATTACCCCTGTATTAGACACCCACTGGCACCTGTGCCTCACCCACCACCAGTGGTACACCATACACAGTGATATTAGCAGGCGGTATACAGATGAAGTAGGTAAGGGCAGGGCAGATGGTGAGATGAGGGGGCAGGGAACAGAAAAGGTGAAGTAGGTAAGGGCAGGGCAGATGGTGAGATGAGGGGGCAGGGAACAGAAAAAGTTAAATAGGTACGGGCAGGGCAGATGGTGAGATGAGGGGGCAGGGAACAGAAAAGGTGAAGTAGGTAAGGGTAGGGCAGATGTGAGATGAGGGGGCAGGGAACAGAAAAGGTGAAGTAGGTAAGGGTAGGGCAGATGGTGAGATGAGGGGGCAGGGAACAGAAAAGGTGAAATAGGTAAGGGCAGGGCAGATGGTGAGATGAGGGGGCAGGGAACAGAAAAGGTGAAGTAGGTAAGGGCAGGGCAGATGGTGAGATGAGGGGGCAGGGAACAAAAAAGGAAGACCGGACAGAGAGTAAGGACAGGAATAGCAGTCAGTGGAGCGTGGTTAGTGCTACGTGGTAGCGCAGATGTATAATATTGTGGCCATCAGAGAAACGGAAACAAAAGTTAGGCCTGCTATTAGGCCCAGATTAATCAAGCCTTGGAGAGTGAGTGTTAAATTGCACGGAGACAAAGTAACAACCAATCAGCTCCTAACTGCCATGTTACAGGCTGCGATCGAAAAATGACAGGAGCTGATTGGTTGGCACTTTATCACCGTGCAAGTTATCACTCTCCAAGACTTGATAAATCTTGGCCTCGTGTTAGCTGATAACAATAGTTACAAGGCAAGTTTTTGTAAAATTATTTATTTTCCGCGCGCATTGCAGACGCCTAATGCGGGTCACTGAGCAATCCTCTCCAGCCGTCAGCGCCATAGAATGTCTACTTTCAGGAAATCTTTGCTCCCCCCCCCCCCCCCCGTAAAGTGACCGTTAGAAACTGATTAGTTGGTACTTTATCTCTCTCCAAGGTTTGATATCTCTCCTCCGGTGTTTTTTCCGATGTGTGCTAGTACTGTATGTGTCTTGACAGCCAAAAACAGAAAGGCTTTGTGTAACAGATTAAGGGGCCTATTTACTAAGCCTTTGGATGGATATAAAGTCACTGGAGGTAAGTACCAGCCAATCAGCTCCTAACTGTCATGTTACAGGCTGCGATCGAATAATGACAGGAGCTGATTGGTTGGCACTTTATCACCGTGCAAGTTATCACTCTCCAAGACTTGATAAATCTGGGCCTCGTGTTAGCTGATAACAATAGTTACAAGGCAAGTTTTTGTAAAATGATTTATTTTCCGCACGCATTGCAGACGCTTAATGCGGGTCACTGAGCAATCCTCTCCAGCTGTCAGCGCCATAGAACGTCTACTTTCAGGAAATCTTTGCTTTTTCTTACCCGTAAAGTGACCGTTAGAAACGGATTAGTTGGTACTTTATCTCTCTCCAAGGTTTGATATCTCTCCTCCGGTGTTTTTTCCGATGTGTGCTAGTACTGTATGTGCTTTGTGTAACAGATTAAGGGGCCTATTTACTAAAAGCCTTTGGATTGATATAAAGTCACTGGAGGTAAGTACCAGCCAATCAGCTCCTAACTGTCATTTTTTAAACACAGCCTCTGGCATGGCAGTTAGGAGCCGATTGACTGGTCATTTAACTCCAGCGACTTTATCTCCACCCAAGGCTTAGTAAATAGACCCTTTAATGAAGACATCGGATCCTGAGGCCTACGCGTCCACCCAAAACATTACCTATCATCTATTAAGAAACGTTTGCCCCTCTCTCTATACTAAGGTCGATGAGGTAAGAGGCACCTGGGGAGCAAACGCCTCCCCTACTGTACAAGTGACCAGAATCCTTTATTTGTGTTTCTATGAAATCATTTATAATCAGTCAAGATGGAGGAAACGCATAGGGGCCTCCATAACGCCTTCCCGTGACCGCAGTCCCTGCACCCACCGCTACGTGCGTCACCCAAGCTTACCATCCGACTCTGAGGCCGCCCGGAATATTAAGTGGCTGCTGGGTAGAGGTAGGGTGATGGAGCCGACGTTTTCCCCTTTAGGACCCTGAAAGACACAGGAACAGCATTCGTATGTAAGACAGAATGTACAGTCGCAGCTGCATTTATAGCGAGACCTTTCCGGCTGGTTATACGGTGCGACGTCTCTTGCTGCATCCTCTTCCGTCACATACCTAGGTTATGACTTTCAATAAAAACTTTTTTAAAAACAAAACCCAATTCATATAGTAGCTGGCGATTTCCAGGGTCACCTATGCAGATGTGGGGCAAGTGGTTATATTGCTGCGTCTATACGCAGGGCTGTGCGTCAGCATTACAAGGTCACATAACCGTTCAGCCTCAGCAATGTGCATTAAGCAACATTTCTTCTTACTGTCTATTCATGGTAGAGGCAGCCTGGCCCAGATTAACAGTGGGATGGATGGAGCTACAGCTCCAGGCATCCACATAAAAATAGGCCCACCATCAGGACAGAATTATGACCAGCTGACCTCACGGGGGACATAGGTCATAAGTAGTAACATTTTATTCGTAGTTTACTCACAAAATGATGCGATTTTTGTATTTTTATGTATTTAGGGATACAGTAGAGCCGGTATATAGGGGGGCGTACACACCAATGTGGCTCTAACCACGCCCACACAGTGCTGGTCACACCCATGTGACCCTGGCCACACCACACTGGCCACGCCCATGCGACTCTGGCCACACCCATACAACTCTGGCCACACCCATACAACTCTGGCCACACCACACTGGTCACACCCATGTTGCTGGCCACACCAGTGGTGCAAGTGTGTGGGTATGGGTACGGGTGGGTACGGCGTACCCGTAAGAATTTAGCCGTGGGTACGCCGTACCCACACCGATGGGCCGCCGCTCCTCTTCCCTCCCTCCCTCTGCTGCTCCCCGCCGTTCCCCGCCGCTGATGTGAGGGAAGAAGAGCGCAGCCTGCGCCTCTCCTTCCCCTCAGTCTCCGGCGGGTGTCTCAGTTTAATTCAGTGCCGATCGGTGAGCCAATCAGAGCTCGCGGTGCGAGCTCTGATTGGCTCACGGATCGGCACTGAATTAAACTGAGACACCCGCCGGAGACTGAGGGGAAGGAGAGGCGCAGGCTGCGCTCTCCTCCCCTCACACAGACAGGACGGCAGCGATGAGCAGGGGAGGAGGGGGGGACACACATGTATACCTGACACTGGGGGATATCTGGCACTGGGGGGGCATGTTATACCTGGCACTGGGGGATATCTGGCACTGGGGGGGGGGGGCATGTATACCTGGCATTGGGGCATATCTGGCACTGGGGGATATCTGGCACTGGGGGGGCATGTATACCTGGCATTGGGGCATATCTTGCACTGGGGGATATCTGGCACTGGGGGGGCATGTTATACCTGGCACTGGAGGATATCTGGCACTGGGGGGGCATGTATACCATGCATTGGGGCATATCTGGCACTGGGGGATATCTGGCACTGGGGGAGGCATGTATACCTGGCACTGGGGGGGCATGTATACTTGGCACTGGGGGATATCTGGCACTGGGGGGGGGGGGGGCATGTATACCTGGCACTGGGGGGGCATGTATACTTGGCACTGGGGGATATCTGGCACTGGGGGGGGGGGGGGGGGAGGCATGTATACATGGCACTGGGGGGGCATGTATACTTGGCACTGGGGGATATCTGGCACTGGGGGGGCATGTATACCTGGCACTGGGGGATATCTGGCACTGGGGGGCATGTATTCCTGGCACTGGGGGGCATGTATACCTGGCACTGGGAGCATATACCTGGCACTGGGGGGGGGGGGGGGGGGCTTGTGTACCTGGCACTGGGGGATATCTGGCACTGGGGGCATATCTGGCACTGGAAGGACATGTGTATCTGGCACTGGGGGCATATCTGGCACTGGGGGGACATGTGTATCTGGCACTGTGGCCATATCTGGCACTGCGGAGACATGTGTATCTGGCACTGGGGCATATCTGACACTGAGGGCATATCTGGCACTGGGGGCATACTTGTGTATCTGGCACTGGGGGCATACTTGTGTATCTGGCACTGGGGGCATACCTGTATCTGGCACTGGGGGCATTTCTGTATCTGGCACTGGGGGCATTTCTGTATCTGGCACTGGGGGCATTTCTGTATCTGGCACTGGGGGCATTTCTGTATCTGGCACTGGGGGCATTTCTGTATCTGGCACTGGGGGCATTTCTGTATCTGGCACTGGGGGCATTTCTGTATCTGGCACTGGGGGCATTTCTGGCACTCTGGGGACATTTGTGTATCTGGCACTCTGGGGACATTTGTGTATCTGGCACTCTGGGGACATTTGTGTATCTGGCACTCTGGGGACATTTGTGTATCTGGCACTCTGGGGACATTTGTGTATCTGGCACTGTGGGGCAGTGTATAATATCTGGCACTATTGGGGTCATACGATTATCTGCCCCTCCCCCCATATGTGTATCACGCCCCCATTTTCATTGGCCACGCCCCATGTGGCCTTCGGCGCGCGCGCACACAGTACCCGTAAGACATTTTTTCTACTTGCACCACTGGGCCACACCCACCCAGCACTGGTCACACCCATGTGTCTGGCCACACCCACACAGCACTGATCACACCCATGTGACTCTGGCCACACCCACACAGCACTGGTCACACCCATGTGACTCTGGCCACACCACACTGGTCACACCCATGTGGCTCTGGCCACACCCACACAGCACTGGTCACACCCATATGGCACTAATCACACCCATATGGCACTAGTCACACCCATATGGCACTAGTCACACCCATATGGCACTAGTCACACCCATATGGCACTAGTCACACCCACACAGCTCCTCCCCTTCTCAGTGTAGGCCCTTGAACATTTTTTGCAGCACTAAGCCCTTAATCTGGCCCTGCAGGCAGCGTTGAACATACTTTTCTCCTTTCAAATGGGTCCTCCCTGGGAGGAGCCCAGAGATGAAAAGCAACAGGACACTTGGTGGGGAAGAGGACTTTCACGTCAGCAGGCCGTACCCCCACCATGGTAAATCCCGCAAATCGCGGGTCCTTGATGAAGGTGCGGGACTAAAATTACAGCAATATGGGCAATTTTGGCCCCGTAGCCTCCATGCGGCCCAAACTCTAGACATTTATCTCCCTATACTGCCAGCTTCACTAGAAAGTGGGTGGTTTGCAGGAGGAGTAACACACTTTCCGTGGGTGCAGGGGACTACTCGAAAAATGAGGGGTCTCCCGCCAGAAAGACATGCCCAAATAAACCAAAATTACCTTAACCGCCCAAATAGACTGATCCAGCGGGTGATAAAGTTTAAAACAGAAGCCGTCTTTCTTGGTGGGTCTCTCAATCAGCTCGCAGGAGTGCAGTAGTAACGTCCCCACCCACTGGCCGACTTTTGGAGTTTTATAGATCAGGAGCAGCCCCGGCTTCAGAACGCACCACAGTTTCGTCCAGCTCTTTAATGTGCCGCGGATCTGAAACAGAACATACACTTAAGATGGAGACACGGATCAATGTATGGACGTGTTGTGGCATTACCACATCTAAAACCCAATTTAAGTATGCACGAAAAATGGTTTATAGGCCAATCATTTTATATTCAATTCTAATACAAAACACCAATGACCGTTACATTTCCGATACTGTACAGAGCAGAAATAACCTTTCAGTGCAAGGGCATTCTGGGGCAATCCATTACACTTTAATCAGACGATTACGATAAATACCAGTTCAGTTTGTTTCAATATAATCATATTCACAATTTCCACTGGTTCCAATCAGATGATCAATCATTTCTGCCATCTATATAAGATTGTATTGGATCCATCATCATCCAATTAATTATTGTGAGTTAGAGAGGAAATAATCTAGTTTACACTGGCCCTCATTGCGAGTCGTTCGCTCGGTATTTTTCATCGCTCGCAATGAAAATCCGCTTAGTACGCATGCGCAATGTTCGCACTGCGACTGCGCCAAGTAACTTTGCTATGTAGAAAGTAATTTTACTCACGGCTTTTTCTTCGCTCCGGCGAACGTAGTGTGATTGACAGGAAATGGGTGTTACTGGGCGGAAACACGGCGTTTCAGGGGCGTGTGGCTGAAAACGCTACCGTTTCCGGAAAAAACGCAGGAGTGGCCGGGGAAACGGTGGGAGTGCCTGGGCGAACGCTGGGTGTGTTTGTGACGTCAACCAGGAACGACAAGCACTGAACTGATCGCACAGGCAGAGTAAGTCTGGAGCTACTCTGAAACTGCTAAGTAGTTAGTAATCGCAATATTGCGAATACATCGGTCGCAATTTTAAGAAGCTAAGATTCACTCCCAGTAGGCGGCGGCTTAGCGTGTGTAACTCTGCTAAATTCGCCTTGCGACCGATCAACTCGGAATGAGGGCCTCTATACTTTGTAGGTTTGTAGGTCTTGTGGAAAGTCTAGGTAAGGACACATCTTGAAAGGGGTGTGATAGCAGATGCCGGTAGTCACATGACCAACAGCGGCATCCCAACTTTTATAACACCATCAGGGGATGGGGTAATTAATTTACCTTTCCCCTGCCCCCCTACCCCAGCCTGCCTGGAGCGGCGGCTAGGGCTAATCACAGGAGATGGTGGCTAGGGCTAAGACTCGGGGGATAAGGGGGTGGCAGCTATGGCTACCCCCCTTTTCCCCCCCTGCTGCATCTTACCCTCCCCCACCAGGGTTCAAACCCTTACCGTCTCCCCAATACTTACCTTTGGGATGTCAGCGGTCGGGGGTTCCAGCGCTGGGATTCTGAGTAATGTCAGGATTCTGTCATCGGTCACCTGACCATCAGCATCCAGACCGTCTGAATGCTGACCGCACCCCCTTGAAGGAACCGTTCTAAAAAGTCTTGCAGGGTTAAATTATAGACAATTGTTTAGAATATTGTAAAATGTAACTTTCCAGAGATAACCGCTTAGTAGAATGTTCGTTAATCATTCAGGCTTTCATTGTAACTTGAAAAACCCATGCGGGAACATCTGAGGATCTGTAACTTATTTAAAAGATACCTGGGAGTACAGTACTTTGTATTCTCTTGGGTAAACGGTTTAATCAGATGAAGTCCTATGCGTTCAGCTAATTTTTGATGTTAGAAAAAGGAAAATGAAGTTTGACATTTCCGCTGTGCTGTGAGGAGCTGCCCTTAGGCGTCTGTCTACAGAGCCCGGCCGCTGTCTAGGTAGATTAGTAAGTGTGTGTGTGACTGGCAAAGGGCGACGTTTCTTATTGGATTCGTTGTATCTGTGTTGCAGCGTACATTTAAGGACACTAGGCCGTGATTTTTCACATAACTCATTGTAAAAGCCACACATACACATAGGAGCATTATTTTGTATTTGCTGTATGTGTATGTAACAGCTTCCATTAGATTGCAGTGAAAAGGTCTTGAAGAAAAGATGCATTAGATCGGAATATAGACTGGGACAAACGTTCCATATTCCAGGCAGAAACAGAGGAAAATTCAGCGTTAAAGATATACAATTGGTAATGGAATAAAAGAAACCAAAAAGCACAAATAAAAAATAATGTAAAGTTCCCGGTACACCAGCAATGGGAGGGGGATCTTCTGGCAGATGGATACCCCTCATCAAGGCTGAGACTTCGCCATCAGGATCATTCATCGCTACAATACTGGGATGGAGAGGGACGGGGTTTGTTTTCAGTAATTACGGAGAGGACCAGACAGAACACACACTCAGATAATCAGTAATACCTTCAGCCAGTCTGCCACGATAACCACACTGGGGTCTTTCAGGGCACTAAATAGCTGCTTGGTGGCCCTCTTCTTCTCCTGCCTGTAATTCTTCTTCTGCACCTGTATAATAGAAGGGAGAAGATTAGTCACAGATTAGCCAACTCTGTGATCGATATAGGCCTGGGGGCATAGAATCTACGTGCGCCGCTGTGACCTGTGACCATGCAATCTCTGTGCTGTGGCCTGGGGGCATAGAATGTACGTGTGCCGCTGTGACCATGGAATCTCTGTCCTGTGCCGTGGCCTGGGAGCATGGAATCTCGGTGCTGTGCTGTGGCCTGGGAGCATGGAATCTCTGTGCTGTGCTGTGGCCTGGGAACATGGAATCTTGGTGCTGTGCCGTGGCCTGGGAGCATGGAATCTCTGTGCTGTGCTGTGGCCTGGGAGCATGGAATCTCTGTGCTGTGCTGTGGCCTGGGAGCATGGAATCTTGGTGCTGTGCCGTGGCCTGGGAGCATGGAATCTCTGTGCTGTGCTGTGGCCTGGGAGCATGGAATCTCTGCTGTGCTGTGGTCTGGGAGCATGGAATCTCTGTGCTGTGCTGTGGTCTGGGAGCATGGAATCTCTGTGCTGTGCTGTGGCCTGGGAGCATGGAATCTCTGTGCTGTGGCCTGGGAGCATGGAATCTCTGTGCTGTGCTGTGGTCTGGGAGCATGGAATCTCTGTGCTGTGCTGTGGCCTGGGAGCATGGAATCTCTGTGCTGTGCTGTGGCCTGGGAGCATGGAATCTCTGTGCTGTGCTGTGGCCTGGGAGCATGGAATCTCTGTGCTGTGCTGTGGCCTGGGAGTATGGAATCTCTGTGCTGTGCTGTGGCCTGGGAGCATGGAATCTCTGTGCTGTGCTGTGGCCTGGGAGCATGGAATCTCTGTGCTGTGCTGTGGCCTGGGAGCATGGAATCTCTGTGCTGTGCTGTGGCCTGGGAGCATGGAATCTCTGTCCTGTGCTGTGGCCTGGGAGCATGGAATCTCTGTGCTGTGCTGTGGCCTGGGAGCATGGAATCTCTGTGCTGTGCTGTGCCCTGGGAGCATGGAATCTCTGTGCTGTGGCCTGGGAGCATGGAATCTCTGTGCTGTGGCCTGGGAGTATGGAATCTCTGTGCTGTGCTGTGGCCTGGGAGCATGGAATCTCTGTGCTGTGGCCTGGGAGCATGGAATCTCTGTGCTGTGCTGTGGCCTGGGAGCATGGAATCTCTGTGCTGTGCTGTGGCCTGGGAGTATGGAATCTCGGTGCTGTGCTGTGGCCTGGGAGCATGGAATCTTGGTGCTGTGCTGTGGCCTGGGAGCATGGAATCTCGGTGCTGTGCTGTGGCCTGGGAGCATGGAATCTCTGTGCTGTGGCCTGGGAGCATGGAATCTCTGTGCTGTGGCCTGGGAGCATGGAATCTCGGTGCTGTGCTGTGGCCTGGGAGCATGGAATCTCGGTGCTGTGCTGTGGCCTGGGAGCATGGAATCTCTGTGCTGTGCTGTGGCCTGGGAGCATGGAATCTCTGTGCTGTGCTGTGGCCTGGGAGCATGGAATCTCTGTGCTGTGCTGTGGCCTGGGAGCATGGAATCTCTGTGCTGTGCTGTGGCCTGGGAGCATGGAATCTCTGTGCTGTGCTGTGGCCTGGGAGTATGGAATCTCTGTGCTGTGGCCTGGGAACATGGAATCTCTTCTATCTATCTATCTATCTATCTATCTATCTATCTATCTATCTATCTATCTCCTTTGTGTAAGACACCCTGAAGAAGAGTAGTCGCATTGTACTGTCTGAGTCTAGAACGCGGCCGTCCTGTTCCTAAGTAATCCCACACATGACTGGAAATTGTGGAATTGTGTCAGTGGCCCCATTGGCCCCCAGCACGAGTCTATCCGCACATCTCCAGCACACGGATGAAGTACGGGCAGAACACTCCGCTATACGGAGGATGAAGGATATGCGGTGCTGTGCAGCACAGTGCAGGACACTAATAAGCTCTGCAGGACACTGACCACATAAAGCCTCTTACCTTCAGTGTGTCCATTCTGACAGATTTAGATGTGGGCGACAAACCTTCCTTGTCTGTTCCATTGCAGAGCTTATTATCCACCTAGAAGACAGAGTACAGGCATTGGGTTACTGTAAGCACGGAGAACCCCCGGTGTGCTGGGGGATCGGGCAGTACGAGTCTTTCCACGTTACATCTGCAGATATCTCAATGTGATCATGTAGCGTTACACACCACGTACCGCGCCCACTACCACATTTTAGGCCAATTTTAGACAGCTGGCCTCATAATGGGGCCGATTTATTAACGCAAAGTGGCCCGTCACACATGCGGAGACAATTGTTTCCGTTTAAGACGTATAATCGTCTGAAGACAAAAGACGCGCCTCCTGCCAGCGTCACAGATCTGAGGGCTGCGTCCAAAGACGCCGCATTGGATAACCAATGCCGCCATCGTCCACCTGAGAAAGACTAAGCTCACTCAGAATGGCCGCCTACAAAACAGGCGAGACGGGGCATGGTGCAGATACTGTCACTATGGGGTGGCCATTCTGTTGGGTCTAGGGACGCCCTCACCCCTAAATCTGCCCCTGACGACACCTGCAACTGTCGAAATCCATACCTGCAGGTGTCGGAGCTGACCGTTCTTACATTGCGCCGCATATCGGCATGCTATCTGCCCTGTCATTGTACCCCCCCCCCCGCCACGTCATACTTGGGGGGGCAATATGCGCAGATACCTCTCCCTCCCCCCACATCCACTATGAATACATTTACCACTTTATAACACGTAACTCAGAGAACAGGCCGAACCACGAGTCCTGTGAATCACAGGCTTTATATAATGCAATGAATTCTCATCCTGATTTAGCTGCTCAGTTCTATATCCCTGCGGCCGTCATCAGGGGTAACGACATTAACTGCAGCTCGTCCCTGCCGCCTAAACGTCACTGGGGAATTGTATAGCCGCGCAGGCCCAGCTTCCCCCAGCCGAGTGCACCGTGTCATCGTTCCCCCAGGCACACAATAAAAAACCAATAGGCAACTTTCTTCTTGAACGTTCTGCTTTTTGCTCCTGCACTCCGACTTCCTAGTAAGGCTGGAAAGCACAAACCTCCTTTATGCCGTTACATACCAAGGCAGGGAGCGGCGTTTCTTAGGGGTGTGGCACTGCACGTCGACAGATGTTATATCAACATGGACATTACGGTGACAGTCAGGGTGTTGATGTTGACGTAGCGTTTTTACCATATTTCAGACCTAACCTTAACATGGACTGACAACATTGCACCTGTGTCCGTGTCAGCATTCTGAATGGTGACATATGGCAGGATGTACTAACCTTGTGGTGTACATCCCGCCACACTTCGCTTCAATACTAAATCGCATGTGCGCTAACGTGCGATTAGTGGGCCTAATTCAGACCTGATCGCTCGGTAGTTTTTTTTTTGTAGCGCTGCGATCAGATAGTCGCCGCCTATGGGGGAGTGTACTTTTGCTTTGCAAGTGTGCGATCGCATGTGTAGCCGAGCGCTACAAAAAAAACTTTGTGCAGTTTCTGAGTAGGTCTGGATTTACTCAGCCGCTGCGATCACTTCAGCCTGTTCTTGTCCGGAATGGACGTCAGACACCCGCCCTGCAAACGCTTGGACACGCCTGAGTTTCCCCAACCACTCCCAGAAAACGGTCAGTTGCCACCCACAAACGCCTTCTTTCTGTCAATCTCCTTGCGATCGGCTGTGCGAAAGGATTCTTCGTAAAACCCATCACACAGCAACGATCCGCTTTGCACCCATACGACGCACCTGCGCATTGCGGTGCATACGCATGCGCAGTTATGACCTGATCGCACCGCTGCAAAAAAAAGTAACGTGCGATCAGGTCTGAATGACCCCCAGTATCCCATAGGACAGCGCTCCAGATAAGATAAGAGCTGCCCTTTGCGATGCGCTTCGGCCCCCGGACTTCCGGGTTTATGATGCGGGAGTCCGTCTGCCCATGCGTAGAAGGACGCGGCGATTGTGGGGCATGCTGGGAGGTATCCGATCGGATCCCTCACATGGCGCGATGTGGTAAGAAGCCCATAGGCTTCTATAGGGTAACGCCAGCTATAGCTCACCTGTCATACGTCAGAGTTTTGACTTTAAAAATAATGGGGCGGGGACGCACTCTGGACATAATATAATTGCAACGGCAAAAAAGGGAGGGGCTATCAGATACACCTCACTGAGGGGGCGTGGCTTACTGCAGTGTCGCATGACCTTTCCAGGAAGTTCCCCAGCACTCAATCAAGAGCAGCCAACATGAAATAGAAGCGGATGATCAAGGCGGCTGGGCAAGGGGGACACAGAGCTGACCAACTCCCCTCCTGCGGGCAACACACCCCTCTGCCACGGGGGGAGCAGATAGCGCCCAAGCGCAGATGAGGTTCCGCTTATTTTAGCGCAGCATTACGTACAGTACCCGGATTACATTAGTGATTATCTCAGGGCCTGGACATACTGTACAATGGATACATTTCCTTCCAGCATCTGGCTTTAAAACTACTGCACTCTTGGAACCCGGAATCCCAGTTTAGACAAGGCCGTAGGCGTCTGTAAATGTGATGTGTCTGAAAGTTCTTACAGAAGGGAGATGAAGCGATTGTATGTGACACACGAGGCCGGCGTGCCCACCTAATGTAAATGCTACTTATGCTTATAGCGCTAAAGCAATGACTCACTTATAAATGACAGAATGTAAATGTGAGTCATATTTCCTTAGGTGTATGGAAGCGTGATCACTGTGCACATATATAGGTACACGTAAAGGATGGTGTGGTGACCTTGTGTGCGACAGCCACCAGCTTCTCCCGCAGCCTGAAATCTGTACATTGTAATACGCTGTTTAGTACTTTCCCACAAAGCGCGCACCTGGATGGGGTAACATACATTACAAGTACAGACTGATGCCCAATATAGAGGTTCTGCCGGCAGTCATCCTGTACCGTTACCTGATACAGTCACCTGTATGCGTCACTCCACGATATGTGTCTGTATAAGCAGAACGACTATGGAAGCCGCAGAAATGCTCAAATATTCTAATGCAGCAGGAGACACCTTTGGGAGGAGGGGTGGGGGGGGGAGACTCCTCCTGTAGACAGCACTGATCTGAGAGCTGCATCGGATCACCATTGCGCCTATTGGTCACCGTGGTTGCAGCCATCGCCATCTGAGTAAAGGTGCCCATACACCTAAAGAGTTATCTTCCAATCTGGCTGGTTGGAACGAAAATCTGGTCATGGATGGGAGCAAATGACATGGATGGGAGCAAATGACAGTTGACCATTTCAAATGGTCAACTGTCATTTGCTCCCATCCATGACCAGATTTTCGTTCCAACCAGTCAGATTGGAAGATACATCTTTAGGTGTATGGGCATCTTAAGTCTCTGCTTACTCAGACTGGCCCACGGGACTCCTCTGTCTGGGCCAGGAAATATGCGTCCAAACACGCAGAACCTGGGCTTGGCATTCCTACAAAACAGTGGAGACATGCCCCTGCTTTGTAGAACGGTCCCATCGAGGCCCCTGCTCTTCGCTCCCAATGCTGTATCATGCTGAGACTAAAGCTGTACTGTGAACGATCACGTGGAACTCTTTCTGAACCAGAGGAGACTCACAAACATCAGTGATGTATGTAAACCAGAGGTGGCCAAACAGTCGATCGCGATCGACTGGTCGATCGCGGACATGCGACCAGTCAATCGCGATCCGCCGCCCAGCCACTCGAAGCCGCGCCTCTCCTGCCTGTCGCTCTGCCTCCTCAGTCTGGTCTGCGGCAGTGACGGCCGAGTGTATAGCTCAAATCAGGCGCCGGTTCGTTAGCCAATGAGAGCTCGCGGACCGGCACCTGATTTGAGCCATACACGCTGCCGTCACCGCCGGAGATCAGACTGAGGAGGCAGAGCGGCAGACAGGAGAAGCGCGCGCTGCGCTCTCCACACACCAACGGTGAGCTCTTCTATGGGGGCATATCTGGCATTGTGGGCACATAGCTCAGTGGGGGCATAACTGGCACTGTGGGGTCATATGTGGCACTGGGGGCATATCTGGCTCTGCGGGCACATGGCACTGTGGGGGCATATCTGGCCCTGTGGGGGCATATCTGTATTTGGCGCTGTGGGGGCATATCTGTATCTGGCACTGTGGGGGCATATCTGTATCTGGCACTGTGGGGGCATATCTGGCACTGTGGGCACATGGCACTGTGAGGGCATATCTGGCACTGTGGGCACATGGCACTGTGGGGGGGGGATATCTGGCACTGTGGGGGCATATCTGGCACTGGGGGCATATCTGGCTCTGCGGGGGCATATCTGGCACTGTGGGGGCATATCTGTGATCTGGCGCTGTGGGGGCATATCTGGCACTGTGGGGTCATATGTGGCACTGGGGGCATATGGCACTGTGGGGGCATATCTGGCCCTGTGGGGGCATATCTGTAATCTGGCGCTGTGGGCGCATATCTGTATCTGGCGCTGTGGGGGCATATCTGTATCTGGCACTGTGGGGGCATATCTGGCACTGTGGGCACATGGCACTGTGGGCACATGGCACTGTGGGCACATGGCACTGTGGGGGCATATCTGTATCTGGCACTGTGGGGGCATATCTAGCACTGTGGGCACATGGCACTGTGGGGGCATATCTGTATCTGGCACTGTGGGGGCATATCTAGCACTGTGGGCACATGTGTATCTGGCACTGTGGGGGCATATGTGTTTGAGGTTTTTACCTGTGGGGGCCAATGTGTTATTTTGTGTGAGGCAGTCATTACACTCTGCGCAGCAAGGCTACGTCCCTTTTTTTTGTTATGCCACGCCCACTGTTTGTTATACCACGCCCACTTTTTATATGCCACGCCCCTTTTTTTATCTCGCGCGCTATTATTCCTCCTAGGTAGATCACAAAAGCTTTTTAGCTTTCACAGTAGATCACAGACTCCAAAAGTCTGGCCGCCCCTGATGTAAACCATTGAATTTACAGTGAATCCTGGTGACAGTCCAAACCCAGATGATGTAGAGAGCTATGGGTACAATTGAGCAACACGTGTCCGCTATCGTACATGGGAAAGTGTCAGCAAAACACATTTGGACAGTACAGAAGGCAGTATATCAAGATGGGGGTCTACCGAGAAGAATAAATCTAAGACATGTATTGTATAATACCAAGCTATGTAAAATGCATTCGTACAAGTGGCTACATTGATAGAATGAGGTCTATTTCTCAGCAACTAATGTCGGTAGGAGTGCAAGTAGATGATGAAGAGATAGCTACAGTGATGCTTAAGTTTGACTTTCTAGTAGTTGCATTCATGGCCGGACTGGCCATCTGGCACATGCCAGCAGGGCCGATAGGCCGAACCGGCTACTCAGAGCCGAGAAGGGCACGCGCAGCACAGCCTCCGGCTCTCTGGTTCCATGGAAATGGGGGCATGCCACGAGTCCACACCCCCGGACTCGCGGCGCGCCCCCAGCAACCGTCGCCATGGTAATGGGGGCGTGCTGTGAGTCCACGCCCCCATGACTCACGGCAAACCCCATACATTGTGCGGCGAGCCCCCTGTGACGTGTGTGCGCCCCCCCATTCACAAATGCCAGGGCCGAATTAAGGCCCCAGTCCGTCGCTGGTTGCATTGGAGGCAAACACAGTTAACCACAGACAGAGCAAAACCGCTACAGTTCCAAGAACATGTGCCAGTGGAATTGGACATTGAGACTACTGCATTACACACAATGGCAGGATGCATCGAAATAAAAAATTTGGTTAAACCTCTAAAAACCACATTACCCGTATTTTTCAGAGCTTGGACCAGATAGGCAGTGTTATTTATAGATGGCAAAGCCTAATATAAGCCTATGGGCTTTTCTTCACAATGTTTCCTGAGAGGTATCTAATCTGTGTCATGGCCGCTTACCTGTTCGGGTGCGCTGGTCTCCGGGGCGTCCTCTCCCCCCGACGGTTCCTGGCGTGCGGCGGTCTCCGGCTCCATGGGTGCTGCCATGTCTGTCCCCGGGGGGGGGGGGGGGGGGGAGGGGGCTGGTGATGTCAGCACCGCCCCTCCACCAATGAGAAAAGGGTGGGAAGTTTAAAAGGAGACGCCGGGCAAAGCCCCGGCGCCTGAGTATCGTTGCTACAAAGCTACCTCCAGGCTAGTGTGTCTCTCAGCTCACAGACTCCAGTGCTTCCAGTATTCAAGTGTCTCTCAGCTCACAGACTCCAGTGCTGCCAATGTCTCTTGTGTGTTTTCTTTTCCCGTGACATTTCAGAGCACAGAATTCAGGTCAAAGAAGTGCTATGTCATCTCCGCAATAACCATCTTTATGGCAAGATCTCCAAGTGTACCTTTGAAGTTCCATCAATTCCTTTCCTCGGATAGGTCATCTCGGGCACAGAGCTTCGCATGGATCCAGGAAAGCTCAAAGCCATCCAGGATTGGACTCAACCTCTCTCCTCGAAAGTGGTGCAAAGATTCCAAGGCTTCGCAAATTATTATAGGAAGTTCATAAAAGGGTTTTCCACCATTGTAGCACCCATTACTGCTCTGACCAAGAAAATTTCCAATCCGAGTTCATGGCCTCCCGAAGCCGTAGAAGTGTTTGTCCAGTTGAAGTCGGCCTTATGTCCGCTCCGGTGCTCCAGCAGCCAAATTTTGAAGAACTGTTTTTCTTGGAGGTCGATGCCTACACAGTCCGTGTCGGAGCCGTCCTCTCTCAGTACTCTTCTGATGGGATGTTGCACCCATGTGGTTTCCACTCGCGAAAGTTTTCACCTGCTGAACATTATACCATTGGAGATCAGGAACTTTTGGCAATAAAATCTACCTTGGAGGAGTGGAGATATTTAAACATTTAATTACCATCTACACCGACCACAAGAACTTGTTATACATCAAGACCGCCCAATGTTTAAATCCCCGTCAAGCTAGATGGGCACTCTTTTTCACTCGGTTTTCATTTGTCATTAAGTACCGGGCCGCGACTTTCAACGCAAAAGCTGATGCCTTGTCTCGCTCCCTGACCGCCTCTGATGAAGAGAATTCCATTCAGAAAAGTTTAATTGTCAGTCCTGTCTCCATTTCTGCAGTTTCCACTTCTCTATGTCCTCCTCCTGGGAGGATGTCCGGCTGAACTTCGACCGAAATTGCTTCAGTGGGCCCATGTCTCCAAGTTCTCCAGACATCCTGGAGCCCAAAAAATGTTTGAATTTTTGCGTAGATCTTATTGGTGGTCCTCTATGAGGAGAGATATACAAGATTTTGTGAACTCTTACCCTCAATGTACCCAACATAAGATTCGTTGTCTACTTCCTGCTGGATTTTGTCCTTTGTCCATTCCTAGAAGACCTTGGTCCCATATCTCTATGGACTTCATCATCACCAACTTGCCCTCCTCCAAGGGTTTTAACACCATCTGGGTGATCGTGGATCGCTTCTCGAAAATGGCACATTTTTTTCCTTTGACAGGTCTACCAACATCTCCCAAACTGGCACAATTATTTATCCAGGAACAATTTTGGCTACATGGCTTACCCCAGGAGGTGGTTTCTGATCGAGGGGTACAGTTCACTGCGAGATTCTGGAAAGCTCTCTGTTCTGCCCTACAAATAAAACTCAACTTTTCTTCTGCCTACCACCCACAAAACAACGGACAAACCGAAAGAGTCAACCAGGACCTAGAGACTTTCCTCCGCATATATCTTTCTCCTTCTCAGGACAACTGGGTAGAGTTGCTGCCATGGGCAGAATTTGCCCATAACCATCAGTATCATACCTCCACTGGTGAAACCCCATTTTTCATCAATTATGGATTCCATCCGCGAGTTCCGGAATCATCATCTTGTCCTACGGAAGATGTTCCTGACGTAACTTCCACTCTGCAGCACTTCAGCCGCATCTGGAGTAAAGTTCATGCTAACCTCAAAAAAGTCCATCAGATATAAACTTTTCGCGGACAAGAAACGACGGGCAGCTCCTCAATACAAGGTTGGCGACAGGGTGTGGCTCTCCACCCTCAACCTTAGTCTGAAGGTGATTGCTATGAAATTTGCTGCGAGATTCATCGGTCCATACCCTGTACTGCAAGTGCTGAATCCTGCTGTCTGCAAATTGGGTTTGCCCTCTCACTTCCGAATACCGAACTCTTTCCATGTTTCTCTTCTCCGCTCTCTTATTCTAAATCGTTTTCATTCAGACTCTCCAAGATCAGCTCCAGTAGAGACCGAAGATGGAACAGAGTTTGAGGTCAAGAGTATTCTCCATTCCTGTTATTATCGCAAGAATCTGCAGTATCTGGTGGAATGGAAAGCTCATGGGGGGTCATTCTGAGTTGATTGCTAGCTGCATTTGTTCGCAGCGATCAGGCCAAAAAAAATGGCAGTTCTGCGCATGCGTATGTGGCGCAATAACGGGCATAACGACCGATGCAGTTTTGCACAGGGTTTAGCGATGCATTTCAGTCACACTGCTGGCCGCAGAGTGATTGACATGAAGTGGGTGTTTCTGGGTGGCAACTGACTGTTTGGGAAAACGCAGGTGTGCCAGAAAAAACGCAGGCATGGCTGGGCGGGTGTGTGACGTCAAATCAGGAACTGAATAGGCTGAAGTGATCGCAAGCGCTGAGTAGGTTTTGAGCTACTCTGAAACTGCACAAATTTCTTTTGCAGGCGCTCAGCGATTCTTTTCTGCATAGCTATAATACACTCCCAGTGGGAGGCGGCATAGCGTTTGCACGGCTGCTAAAAACTGCTAGCGAGCGAACAACTTGGAATGACCCCCATGGTCCTGAGGAGAGAAGTTGGGTGAAAGCTTCAGATGTCTCTGCCCCTCGTCTTGTGCGGATCTTTCACTCCAAACACCCAACCAAACCAGGAAAGTGTCAAGGGGCCACTCCCAGAGGAGGGAGTACTGTCACGGCTGCGCAGTGGCAGCGGGCTTGCTTACCTGTTCGGGTGCGCTGGTCTCCGGGGCATCCTCTCCCCCTGCCAGCTCCTGGATACCGGCGTGTGGGTGACGCTGCCGCCGGTGGTCTCCAGCTCCATGGGCGTCATGTCTGTCCACGTGGGGGCGAGGGTGCTGGTGACGTCAGCACCGGCCCTCCGCCAATGAGAAGAGGGTGGGAAGTTTTAAAGGAGACGCAGGACAAAGCCCCAGCGCCTGAGTATTGTCGCTATAAAGCTACCTCCAGGCTCGTGCGTCTCTCAGCTCACAGACTCCAGTGCTGTCATCTCTTCGTTCAGTGTTCTTCAGCATTGTTCCCCAGTCATCATTTACTTCTGCGGCCAGAATTCTCCAGCACCATTCACAAGTCTTTGGGGGTCATTCCGAGTTGATCGCTCGCTAGCAGTTTTTAGCAGCCGTGCAAACGCATTGTCGCCACCCACTGGGGAGTGTATTTTTGCTTTGCAGAAGTGCGAACGGCTGTACAGCAGAGCGCCTGCAAAATCTTTTTGTGCAAAACAAGAACCGCCCGTTAGTTACTTATCCTGAGCGTTGATTCTAACGACGGAGGGACGGCTTTTGACGTCACAGACCCGCCCAGCCACGCCTGCATGTTTCTAATCACTCCCTGAAACCGGTCAGTTGACACCCAGAAACGCCCTCTTTCTGTCAATCACCTTGCGGCCGTCTGTGCGATTGGAATCGTCGCTAGAACCAGTGCAAAACCACAAAGGACTTCGTACCCGTACGACGCGCATGGGCCTTTGCGAAGCATACGCATGCGCAGATTAGCCGTTTTTCTCACTGATCGCTACACAGTGAACAACGGCAGCTAGCGATCAACTCGGAATGACCCCCTTTGTTTCATTACTCATTCAGTACACTCAGCATCGTTCACAGACTCTGTTCTCTATTAGTCCTGCATGAGGAAGACCTACATTCGGCCGTCTCTATTTCGACCCAACTACGGTTCTTCCACCAGACCATCGGAAGAATCCCCGAGTTCTCAACGCAGGTCCGTGACAATCTGATCCTTCACGGTGTCCCCCGTGTCTCATGCATGTGCAGAAGTACTCCCAGTCATAAATCCAGAAGTCCTTATAGCGCAAAGGACAGCTCTTATTGGGAGAGGTAATTTGTGATTATACTCACAATTGTACAAGCATATGGCATTGCATCACAGACAAAATGTGGAACTCTGGCACAGAAGATTTAGGGGGTAATTCAGACCTGATCGCTAGGCAGCGATTTTTGCAGCCCTGTGATCGGATAGTCGCCGCCTACGGGGGGAGTTTATTTTAGCTGCACAAGTGTGCGAGCGCATGTGTAGCAGAGCTGTACAAACAGATTTTGTGCAGTGTCTGTGCAGCCCAGGACTTACTCAGCCGCTGCGATCGCATCAGCCTGTCCGGGACCGGATTTGACGTCAGACTTCCCTCCCTGCAAACGCATGGACACGCCTGCGTTTTTCCTGACACTCCCTGAAAACGGTCAGTTACCACCCACAAACGCCCTCTTCCTGTCAATCTCCTTGCGAACGCCCATGCAAATAGTTTTTTTTCGCACCATCCCATCGCTGACCGGCGATCCCCTTTGCAGCCGTCCGTCGCGCCTGCGCATTGCATACGCAGATCGGATCTGATCGCCCGCTGTGCGAAAACACACAGCACCGATCTGAATTACCCCCTTGGTCACCTTGTTCAAAAGTTACTGAAAGGGATAGTTTTAAGAATGTCAGTTATTGATACAGAAAAACACGGTATATGAACGATGTATAACAGGAAACCAAAGCAGTTAGCCATTACCAAAATCAATGAGCAGAGCTGAAGCACCACTAGTGTTAGTACATACTGTACAGATGTGTGTAGGCCAATGGGAGTCAAGTCGCGCCACCATGGCTCCCCCGACAATACACACTTCCTGTTAATAGGCCCCTGCTCCTCTCATCCAGCATCCTAATTTGTCTTTGCACCACCACTAGTTCTGCTTCTGGTCAAGTCAAAAAGTGGACACAGATACTTCATAACATTCACTGATGACTCCGCAAGAATGGCACACCTGTACTTCACAGAGAAGTCTGAAGTAGTTAAGAATATTTCAGACTACAAGAGACTTTTAAAAACCATTCTCCCACAGTTGGCCTACAAGACAAAACATCAACTGAAGCGTGGTCGAGAAGAAAAACAAGTGCAAAATCTCAGAACTTTTAAAAGTACTACCAATGCACACATGCAAAAAAAGAAGAAGGCACAAACTGGATTCAAAGTCCATGAAGTGTATCATGCTTGGCTATTGCCATGAAAGTAAAGGGTGCAGTCTCTGTAATCAAAGTACCAGAAAGCTTGTCAAGTCAAGAGATGCCAAAGTTAAGCACAAATTACAGAAAAACTGCAATCTGAAATGCAGAGTAAGTATGCGCCACTGTATATGCCAGCAGCTGGAGACATGTCTAAACCAAAAGCTACCAGCGTGGACATCCAACCACAGAAAATAACATTTGTAAGCTCAAATATTGGAAAACCAACAAAGAGATATGATGAGGAGTTCATGAATATTGTGTTCAGTAAACCTTATGCTATCCAGAAACCAAAGTCAAGATCCGAATGGTGTGAGTGTTAGTCCAAAGATAAGAATTTACTTACCGATAATTCTATTTCTCATAGTCCGTAGTGGATGCTGGGACTCCGTCAGGACCATGGGGAATAGCGGGCTCCGCAGGAGACAGGGCACATCTAAAAAAGCTTTTAGGTCACATGGTGCGTACTGGCTCCTCCCCCTATGACCCTCCTCCAAGCCTCAGTTAGGTACTGTGCCCGGACGAGCGTACACAATAAGGAAGGATCTTGAATCCCGGGTAAGACTCATACCAGCCACACCAATCACACCGTACAACTTGTGATCTGAACCCAGTTAACAGTATGATAACACAAACGAAGTAGCCTCTGAACAGATGGCTCACAACAACAGTAATAACCCGATTTTTGTAACAATAACTATGTACAAGCATTGCAGACAATCCGCACTTGGGATGGGCGCCCAGCATCCACTACGGACTATGAGAAATAGAATTATCGGTAAGTAAATTCTTATTTTCTCTAACGTCCTAGTGGATGCTGGGACTCCGTCAGGACCATGGGGATTATACCAAAGCTCCCAAACGGGCGGGAGAGTGCGGATGACTCTGCAGCACCGAATGAGAGAACTCCAGGTCCTCTTTAGCCAGAGTATCAAATTTGTAAAATTTTACAAACGTGTTCTCCCCTGACCACGTAGCTGCTCGGCAAAGTTGTAATGCCGAGACTCCTCGGGCAGCCGCCCAGGATGAGCCCACTTTCCTTGTGGAATGGGCCTTTACAGATTTAGGCTGTGGCAGGCCTGCCACAGAATGTGCAAGTTGGATTGTACTACATATCCAACGTGCAATCGTCTGTTTAGACGCAGGAGCACCCAACTTGTTGGGTGCATACAATGTAAACAATGAGTCAGATTTTCTGACTCCAGCTGTCCTTGAAATATAAATTTTTAATGCTCTGACAACGTCCAGTAACTTGGAGTCCTCCAAGTCGCTAGTAGCCGCAGGCACCACAATAGGCTGGTTCAAGTGAAATGCCGAAACCACCTTAGGGAGAAATTGAGGACGTGTCCTCAATTCTGCCCTGTCCGAATGGAATATCAGATATGGGCTTTTGTATGACAAAGCTGCCAACTCCGAAACTCTCCTGGCTGAAGCCAGGGCCAACAGCATGGTTACCTTCCATGTAAGGTATTTTAAATCTACCGATTTTAAAGGCTCAAACCAATGAGATTTGAGAAAATTTAGAACCACGTTCAAATCCCACGGTGCCACTGGAGGCACTATTGGGGGTTGTATATGTAGTACACCTTTGACAAAAGTTTGTACTTCAGGCACTGACGCCAATTCCTTCTGGAAGAAAATTGATAAGGCCGAAATTTGAACTTTAATGGACCCCAATTTGAGGCCCATAGACAATCCTGCTTGCAGGAAATGTAAGAATCGACCCAATTGAAATTCTTCCGTTGGAGCCTTCTTGGCCTCACACCACGCAACATATTTTCTCCAAATGCGGTGATAATGTTGTGCGGTCACTTCTTTCCTGGCTTTAATTAAAGTAGGAATAACTTCCTCAGGAATGCCCTTCTCTTTTAGAATCCGGCGTTCAACCGCCATGCCGTCAAACGCAGCCGCGGTAAGTCTTGGAACATACAAGGTCCCTGCTGAAGCAGATCCCTTCTTAGAGGTAGAGGCCACGGATCCTCCGTGAGCATCTCTTGAAGTTCCGGATACCAAGTTCTTCTTGGCCAGTCCGGAGCTACCAGTATTGTTCTTACTCCTCTTTTCCGTATAATTCTCAGTACCTTTGGTATGAGAGGCAGAGGAGGGAACACATACACTGACTGGTACACCCACGGTGTTACCAGAGCGTCCACAGCTATTGCCTGAGGGTCTCTTGACCTGGCGCAATACCTGTCCAATTTTTTGTTGAGGCGAGACGCCATCATGTCCACCTTTGGTTTTTCCCAACGGTTCACAATCATGTGGAAAACTTCTGGATGAAGTCCCCACTCTCCCGGGTGAAGGTCGTGTCTGCTGAGGAAATGTGCTTCCCAGTTGTCCACTCCCGGGATGAACACTGCTGACAGTGCTACGACATGATTCTCCGCCCAGCGCAGAATCCTTGCAGCTTCTGCCATTGCACTCCTGCTTCTCGTGCCGCCTTGTCGGTTTACGTGGGCGACTGCCGTGATGTTGTCGGACTGGATCAACACCGGCTGACCCTGAAGCAGCGATTTTGCCAGGCTTAGAGCATTGTAGATCGCTCTTAGCTCCAGTATATTTATGTGAAGAGACGTCTCCAGGTTTGACCACACGCCCTGGAAGTTTCTTCCCTTTGTGACTGCTCCCCAACCTCGTAGGCTGGCATCCGTAGTCACCAGGACCCAGTCCTGTATGCCGAATCTGCGGCCCACTAACAGATGGGCAGTCTGCAACCACCACAGGAGAGACAACCTTGTTCTCGGTGACAGTGTTATCCGCTGATGCATGTGCAGATGCGATCCGGACCATTTGTCCAGCAGATCCCACTGAAATGTTCGTGCATGGAATCTGCCGAATGGAATCGCTTCGTACGAAGCCACCATCTTTCCCAGGACTCTTGTGCATTGATGTACTGACACAGTTCCTGGTTTTAGGAGGTTCTTGACAAGTTCGGATAACTCCCTTGCTTTCTCTTCCGGGAGAAATACCTTTTTCTGAACCGTGTCCAGAATCATGCCCAGGAACAGCAGATGTGTTGTCGGGGTCAATTGAGATTTTGGAAGATTTAGAATCCACCCGTGTTGCTGAAGCACTACTTGTGTTAGCGCTACACCGACTTCCAGCTGTTCTCTGGACTTTGCCCTTATCAGGAGATCGTCCAAGTAAGGGATAATTAATACGCCTTTTCTTCGTAGAAGAACCATCATTTCGGTCATTACCTTGGTAAAGACCCGAGGGGCCGTGGACAACCCAAACGGCAGCGTTTGAAACTGATAATGACAGTCTTGTATCACGAACCTGAGATACCCTTGGTGTGAGGGGTAAATCGGGACATGTAGATAAGCATCTTTTATGTCCAAGGACACCATGAAGTCTCCTTCTTCCAGATTCGCTATCACTGCCCTGAGTGACTCCATCTTGAACTTGAATTTCTTTATGTACAGGTTCAAGGATTTCAGATTTAGAATAGGCCTTACCGAACCGTCCGGTTTCGGTACCACAAATAGTGTGGAATAATACCCCTTTCCCTGTTGTAGGAGGGGTACCTTGACTATCACCTGCTGAGAATACAGCTTGTGAATGGCTTCCAAAACCGACGTCCTTTCTGAGGGGGACGTTGGTAAAGCAGACTTTAGGAACCGGCGAGGGGGAGACCTTTCGAACTCCAGCATGTAACCCTGAGATACTATCTGCAGGACCCACGGGTCCACTTGTGAGTGAACCCATTGATTGCTGAAAATCTTGAGTCGACCCCCCACCGTTCCTGAGTCCGCTTGTAAAGCCCCAGCGTCATGCTGATGGCTTTGTAGAAGCCGGGGCGGGCTTCTGTTCCTGGGCAGGGGCTGCTTGCTGCCCTTTCTTACCCTTTCCTCTGCCTCGCGGCAGATAAGACTGTCCTTTTGGTCGCTTTTTATAGGAGCGAAAGGACTGCGGCTGAAAAGACGGTGTCTTTTTCTGTTGGGAGGGGGTCTGAGGTAAAAAAGTGGATTTGCCGGCAGTTGCCGTGGCCACCAGGTCCGAAAGACCGACCCCAAACAATTCCTCTCCTTTATATGGCAATACTTCCATATGCCTCTTGGAATCCGCATCACCTGAAAGACTGTCGCGTCCATAAACTTCTTCTGGTAGATATGGACATCGCGCTTACTCTTGATGCTAGAGTACAAACATCCCTCTGAGCATCTCGCATATAAAGGAAAGCATCCTTTAATTGCTCTAGAGTCAATAAAATACTGTCCCTATCCAGGGTATCAATATTTTCAGTCAGAGAATCCAACCACACTACCCCAGCACTGCACATCCAGGCTGAGGCTATTGCCGGTCGCAGTATAACACCAGTATGTGTGTATATACTCTTCAGTGTAGTTTCCAGCCTCCTATCTGCTGGATCCTTGAGGGCGGCCGTATCAGGAGACGGCAACGCCACTTGCTTTGATAAACGTGTGAGCGCCTTATCCACCCTAGGGGGTGTTTCCCAGCGCTCCCTAACCTCTGGTGGGAAAGGGTATAATGCCAATAACTTCTTGGAAATTAGCAGTTTTCTATCGGGGTTAACCCACGCTTCGTCACACACGTCATTCAATTCCTCTGATTCTGGAAAAAATACAGGTAGTTTTTTCACCCCCCACATAATACCCCTTTTTGAGGTACCAGCAGTATCAGAGATCTGCAAAGCCTCCTTCATTGCCGTGATCATATAACGTGTGGCCCTATTGGAAAATACGTTTGTTTCTTCACCGTCGACACTAGATTCATCTGTGTCGGTACCCGTGTCGACTGACTGAGGTAAAGGACGTTTTACAGCCCCTGACGGTGTCTGAGACGCCTGAACCGGTACTAACTGGTTAGCCGGGCGTCTTATTTCGTCAACTGACTTTTGTAATGTGCTGACATTATCACGTAATTCCATAACTAAAGCCATCCATTCCGGTGTCGACTCCCTAGGGGGTGACATTACCATCATCGGCAATTGCTCTGCCTCCACACCAACATCGTCCTCATACATGTCGACACACACGTACCGACACACAGCAGCCACACAGGGAATGCTCTAATCGAAGACAGGACCCCCTAGCCCTTTGGGGAGACAGAGGGAGAGTTTGCCAGCACACACCAAAAGCGCTATAAATGTATATAAACAACCCTAGAAGGTGTTGTTTACTATATATGCGCTCTTAATATATAAATATCGCCAATTTATGCCCCCCTTCTCTTTGTTACCCTGTTTCTGTAGTGCAGTGCAGGGGAGAGACCTGGGAGCCTTCCTCACCAGCGGAGCTGAGCAGGAAAATGGCGCTGAGTGCTGAGGAGAATAAGCTCCGCCCCTTTTTCGGCGGGCTTTTCCCCGGTTTTTAAGAAACTGGCCTGGGTTAAAATACATACATATAGCCTTAATGGCTATATGTGATGTATTTATTTTGCCACTAAAGGTAATTATATTGCTGCCCAGGGCGCCCCCAGCAGCGCCCTGCACCCTCCGTGACTGAGTCAGTGAGCCGTGTGACAACAATGGCGCACAGCTGCCGTGCTGTGCGCTACCTTCAAGAAGACTGAGGAGTCTTCTGCCGCCTGCTTTCCGGACCTCCGTTCTGCCGTCTCTTCAGCGTCTGTAAGGGGGATCGGCGGCGCGGCTCCGGGACGAACCCCAGGCTGACCTGTGTTCCGACTCCCTCTGGAGCTAAGTGTCCAGTAGCCTAAGACTCCAATCCATCCTGCACGCAGGTGAGTTGGAAATCTCTCCCCTAAGTCCCTCGATGCAGTGATCCTGTTGCCAGCAGGAATCACTGAGATTGAAACCTAAAAAAAAACTTTTCTAAACAGCTCTTCAGGAGAGCCACCTAGATTGCACCCTCTCGGACGGGCACAAAAAACTAACTGAGGCTTGGAGGAGGGTCATAGGGGGAGGAGCCAGTACGCACCATGTGACCTAAAAGCTTTTTTAGATGTGCCCTGTCTCCTGCGGAGCCCGCTATTCCCCATGGTCCTGACGGAGTCCCAGCATCCACTAGGACGTTAGAGAAATATGCAAATGGATAATTCTAGTGTCACGTGTGTGGAAGACACTGACAACCATAAAAGTGAAAGCAGTTGTGAAGAAAGACTGTTGATATAGGGCCTAATTCAGATCGGATGGCAGCAGCAAATTTGTTAGCAGTTGAGCAAAACCATGGGGGTCATTCCGAGTTCATTGTAGCTGTGCTAAATTTAGCACAGTTACAATCATCCACACTGACATGCGGGGGGGGGACGCCCAGTACAGGGCTAGCCCGCCCCGCATGTCGGTCCCTGTCCCGTAGCTGAAGTACAAAGTGCAATGCTTTTGCACTTCAGGAGTAGCTCCCGGCCAGAGCAGCTTTTGCGTGCTGGCCGGGAGCTACTAGTCTCTGCCCAGCGCGCATCGGCTGCGTGTGATGTCACGCAGCCGCTGCGGCCTTGCCCCCGCAAGGGGGCCGGACCGCGCCCACAAAACGGCGGCCAAATGCCGCCATGCCGCCTTCTCCCATCAAGCGACCGCCACTGCCTTTCAATCAGGCAGAGGCGATCGCTAGGCAATGACAGCCATCGGCTGGCAGCCATGTGGCGGGGCACTGCGGTGACGGCGCATGTGCAGTTTTGACCGGATTGGTGCGCTGCGATGAACTGCAGCGAGCCATCAGGTCAGAATAACCCCCATGTGCACTGCAGGTGGGGCAGATATAACATGTGCAGAGAGAGTTAGATTTGGGTGGAGGGGCATTCAATCTAAAATCTAAATTTCTAACTCTCTCTGCACATGTTACATCTGCCCCACCTGCACTGCACACGGTTTTGCCCATTAGCTAACAAATTTGTTGCTGCAATCAGATCTGAATTACCACCATAGTCCGCACAGTCAGTGAATGGTGTCTTGCAGATATAAACTGTATATACCAGAAAAGTGGACTACAGACATTTAAAATGTGCACGTTTTCTTGCTTGCGTAACCCTACATGTTTTACAAGTTGCTACGAGAAAGCTGAAAGTAAAGGTTTGTGTAACAGACTACTGTGCATACTCCATTTTGGCTTCAATCCTTACCCAAGAAGGCCACCGTCTGTACTTCTGCACCTGTGTGACACCATCTTGTTACTGTGTTAGAGCGCCACAGTGGAACACTTTAGTGTTTCTCTCTAGCACTGGGCTGTTTGTGGGCTCAGGGCATCCGCTGGTTTGCACCTACACTCTGCCATACCACTGTCAGTTGTGCACACATATTTTCCAACAAGTTAAAGTGAGTATATCATTACCTGCTGGAGTCAACCGTGCACGTTAAACATGATCTTTTCTAACATGCGGTGGCAATTAGACCTTGCGGTCTAGTAGATGACCCCAAAGTGGTTACGGATAGTAATGTGGCATCAGAAAAAAAACACACAATGCAAATGCCCCCGGGATATATATACCAAGGGCCACGAGTGCAGAAAAATGGGGACTATGGGGTCTATTCATGAAGCAGTGAAAAGAGTGGAGAAGCGAGCCTGTGGAGAAGTTGCCCATGGCAACCAATCAGCTGCTCCGTACAATTGTACAGTATGCAAATGATAAATGTTACTTCAATGCTGATTGGTTGCCATGGGCAACTTCTCCAATGGCTCACTTCTCCAAACTTTTCACTGCTTCATGAAGAGACCCCTATGTGCTTAAAAAGAAAGGAATGTAGACAAGTGATGGAGCAGCACATACATTCCTAGAATACTTATAAAGATCATCGCAGTGTCGGCCATAATTATCAGCGTTCTATTCCTACGAGTGAAGCGCAATGATTTCTAATATTTACTGACAGTCTGGTTAATTAGCATATTTCCCTGGCTGGAGGACCAGGTCATGAATAATGCATCACATTGGTTTATGTAGAGTATGTTTACTGCAGAGTCGGTAAAATGAATTATTTACACGCAAGGTCTGGAACAGTCAGTGCTAGCGCAGCGTCGCTGCCGGCAGTAGCTCAGCCCTACGGATCCGGGGCCGAAACATCGCTTCTATTTATCTTTCACATAAAGTTATTACACCAAAGCTCTGGATTGTTTGTTGCTGCACAAAGTATCTTTGAGAGGACTTCTAATAATGTGTACTTAGCAATGGGCCGCGTCGCAGGCCGCGTCTGAGTGAGCGGAAACTGCATTTGGAACATGTGACATCACTGAAGCTTGGGGTAAGGATAGGAGGAGTATTGGCGGAGCTGGGTACACGTCAATATGGGATCTATTTGGGATGCCGGCAGTCGGAAGATGGACGTTGGAATCCCAACACTGGTCAGAAGACAGACACCAGGATCCCAACATTGCTCACTATGGGGGTCATTCCGAGTTGTTCGCTCGCAAGCTGCTTTTAGCAGCTTTGCACACGCTAAGCCGCCGCCTACTGGGAGTGAATCTTAGCTTATCAAAATTGCGAACGAAAGATTCGCAATATTGCGAAAATACTTTTCTGTGCAGTTTCTGAGTAGCTCGAGACTTACTCTGCCAGTGCGATCAGTTCAGTGCTTGTCGTTCCTGGTTTGACGTCACAAACACACCCAGCGTTCGCCCAGACACTCCTCCGTTTCTCCAGCCACTCCCGCGTTTTTCCCAGAAACGGTAGCGTTTTTTCACACATACCAATAAAACGGCCAGTTTCCGCCCAGAAATACCCACTTCCTGTCAATCACATTACGATCACCAGAACGAAGAAAAAACCTCGTAATGCCGTGAGTAAAATACCTAACTGCATAGCAAATTTACTTGGCGCAGTCGCACTGCGGACATTGCGCATGCGCATTCGCGACTAATCGCTCCGTTGCGAAAAAAAAATACAGAGCGAACAACTCGGAATGACCCCCTATACCGGCACATACCGCTATATATATAGGCACTTTTTATATGTTATACATTCAGAAATATCTCAGTCCGATACCTTGTTAGCAGAGTTTGTGGTGAATGGGTCGTCATCCTTCACAAGAGGTAAGTTGCTTGGTTCCACATCTTTCCCTATAAGGAGAACACCAGAATATGAGAAAAGAAAGCACATGATATGGATTAACACAAGTGATCTTATTTTAGCAATGTATTTTAGTTACATATGAGCGGTTCGGATTACCTTAAATCCGAACGCGCCGAACTTCTAGGATCAGAGTCAATCCAAGCCACAGCTCGGGTTTTCCTGCCAGACTCAGATTCCAAATCGAGGCAAAAAAAAAATATATATATATATATCATCCTCCCTGCGTCAAATTCTCATGGGTTTTGGATTCTATATAAGAACCCCGCGGCGGTGAATTGGCGCTATTTCACTCTGTTCTCAGGCGCGTTGTGGTGTGCTGCACTGAACTCTGCTGGTTAAATTGTCTCTGCTGTGTCCATCTAAAGTGGCTGTGCTTTCACAAGCAGCACTACAGTGTGTATGGTCACTTGTCAGTAGCAAAAAAAGTAAAATACAATTTAAAAAAAGTTTTACAAAAATGGACTTTAAAGTTTGCACAATCTGTGTGCGCTGTACCCCTGTGTTTGTACTGTTCTGGCTCACTGGACCCATGTACGTTTATTATGCACATATATAATATAATAGTCCTTTGAATCGCCACAGTGTCAATTGAGCAGCAAATTTTATAATATATTGTTCTATAGTTTGTACTGTTCTGGCGCACTGACACCTGTGAGTTTATAATTCACAGACACATACATAATAAAAATAATAAAAGCTTTTTGAATTGCCACAGTGTCCTTTTTAATATCCAACATAAGGGTGGATGGGAGAGCCTAAGGACAATTCCATCTTGCAATTCTTTTCTTTTGTCACTGGTGTGTGGCAATGTCTCATAGATGTGCTATAAACTGCTCTATCGCTTAGTAACCAGCCAGCTCGCTGCAGCCCTTGGCCTACACTGGATAAAAACAATATTGTGATCTGTGAGGTAGTCAAAATTGACTGGAAATTAATGTTAAGGTTAATAATACTCTAGGACAGTGGTCTCCAAACTTTTTTGAATCACGGCGCCCTAGAATATCAGGATTTTTTTCACGGCACCCTTAGGCCAAAACTTTCTTATTGAGAAATTTAGAAAGAAATATTACATTAAGCAGATTGCGTTTATATGTCATCCTTAGGGTCAGTTGTGTGGTGAGGGACAAGATTTGCTTCTGTTTGGCCACATTTTATGACTGGCAGCCACCAGCACTGGTTTTACCTATTATATTGACCATGAATAATTTGAATTGGTCCTGGACCACCAACCCAGGGCACCCCTGCAAGTGTCCCGAGGCACCCCAGGGAGCCACGGCACACAGTTTGGGAACCTCTGCTCTAGGAACAACAACAAAAACCCAAATGATGTAATTTTAGCTTTTTTTGTACATTTTTGGAATAAATACAAAACCAAAAAGAGATGACAAATTAGAACCAAAACTAGCAAAAATGGTCCGGCGCACATCTCTAATTTTACACAAAAATCTGGCAATCGTCCACTGCACTTTTTTACTGAGACTCCTGTTCGTTTAGACATGCCGCTACTTGTTACTTTGTAACCATGTAAAACATTTGTATATATTTTACCTTTGGAAATATCTTTGGATGTTATGCGTGTTACATTACACTGTGCTTCACTATACATATTTTATTTTCGTTTTGTTCCATGTTATACAATCAAGTAAAAAGTATTGGAACCCATTAAATTGTGACAACATTGAGGAGCGCCAGCTAAATTCTCTCTCCATTTTATGTTTTTTTTTGTTTTTTATCTCTAATTTTAGTTTGCATGAATGAAGAATTCCTGCTCAGAGGACTGAGAGGCCTATTTATTAACATTATTTTTACGAAAATAATCTGAAAAAGTGTATTTTCTATTTTCACACCCTTTTCACATTATTTTAGTATCACTGAAATGTATTAAAGGGCATTTGGAGCAGTTTTCATGAAAAAAAATGCTCCAAACCCTTTAATTCACTATTTATTTTTAGTAACCCACACCAATGGACACACAAAGCTGATCACTGGTAAAAAAAAACAAAAAAACAACAAAACGAAAAAACAATAACCCAACAACCCAAAACATACTTACCAGTCCACGAGACGGTGCTGCGCTGCAGGGTGCCGGGTGCAGTGTCCTCCATATGCTGCGCTGTGACCCCCCCCCCCCCCCCCCCCCGATGCGGTAAAGTGATGCTGCAAAACTGAGCTCTCTTTACAACACCGGGTGTCACAGCAGAGCACAGGATCCGACACCCAGCAGCCAAGCAGGAGCAGCGATTACCGGCTCCCTGGATTGGCGACTATACTCACGGTGCAGGGGGGGGAGGGGAGCCATGGCACGGGATGTGGGGGTAGTCACAACGGGGAGGGTCGACTCTGCAGAGGCGGCAAGTTCTGTCCCTGCTTGGAATAATTGATACATCCGTGCGATGTACTCATTTATCGCACTGAGGATTCGGACGATGTAATCTCCTTATATCTGCTTCCTTGGATGCGGATGGTGATAAATAGGCCCCTAAATCTGCCCTGCAAAGTCAACATGTAAACGTTCCTGTACATAGGGGTCTATTCAGACCCGGACACAGCCGCGTATCTATAAGCAGCGGCCTCATCCAAAGGGTCTGTGCAAGCACACCGGCTGAAGTGCGTGTGCGCGACCCTTCACCTTGTGGCTGCTTCCTGGAAGGATGCGGCCACAAGGCGATTGACAGTGGCCACCATAGGGGGGCATTGATGCAGCGTTGCGGGGGCATGGTGGGCAAACAGGGGGCGTGTTGGAAGCATTATCAGGGTGACTTTGTGACATCACATGTAGCCATTCCGAGAAAAACAAAAAATGGCGTCGGACCACATGTCAGCGCGGCCAGGGTGTGCAGGAAAGGGTCTACCTCAAATCGATGCATCCACAATTTAACTGCATTGCGGGGCGGCGCCATACACACGCTGGGTGGTCTTGCCCTGTGCAGGGCGGACCCCGGCACGTCAGTAGGTGGATGCAGATCTTGCTGCGGGAGGCAAGATCCGTGCCTATCTCTGAATAACCACCATTATCATCAGATCTGTTTTTGAAACAGAATAAAAAAAATATATAAAAAAAACAAACCATAATTCCGATGTGTCGGCAGCAGCCGCACGTCGTACACACACCACACACACACACTTGCATTTTCTGATTTTTTTTTTACAGTTGCCAAGTTTCCACATTACGTACATTCCAGGCTTTAACAAAGTTATCCCTGGAGATTTTCCCTTTGTATACGGACATGTCGCTTTTTCTCTTATTCTTTATATAAAGAGCAATGGTTATTAAATTGGGCACCGGGGGGGGAAGGGGGGGGGGGTAAGGTCATGCATCAACCTGGGCACCAGGGCGGCCCCACACATCACCCAGGACACCAGGGGTAGCCCCACCCAGGGGCAGATTTGGGGTGAGGTTGCCCGTAGACACAACAGTAACAGCCGCCCCTCCCCTGCCTAGTTTTGTTGATTGGTTATAGCCCTCACTTGAGGATAGCCAATTTAATATTATATTTTATACTATATTTAACATTTTTTTTATTTGTAATCATAGTTACGCAGTAGGGCAGGTTACCGGGGCATGTGCCGTGCCATACAGATGGCATACGGTACAGTACAGGGGAAATACTTTGCAGTTACTGGGACTTTTTGGTCTGACAGCACCAACACAAGCCTCCAAGTACCACCCCGAAACAAGTGCCGCCGGCACGTGTCTAATGGGAAATGCGCCACTGACGCCACCCGTCACCCAGGGCACCAGATAAGGCTTTGTAAATTTAATTCGGCATACAATATAGCGTAGCCTTGTATACTTGGCAGCAGACAGAACTCCATGGCATATAGTAGGACAACATACAGAGTACTGAGAAATATACAGTATATTCTGCAAGATATCTTTACTGACGCACTAGAGGTCAGTAGCGGATCTTGGTACGGGCACTCAGGATTTTTGCCCGGGGTGCCGCCTTCCGGAGGGCGCCGGCGCCATCTGTAGGGCGCCGCGCCACGGCAAGATCCGCTACTGTTTGTCAGTGCCCCCCGGTGCTGTGAAGGAAACTAGACGGGTAGACGCTACCCATCTAGTTTCCCTTCGTGGAGAGGACCTTTGCTGTGCGGTGCGCGATGACGTCATCGCGCACCGCACGGCATTGTGGGACTGGCACATAGACGCTATGGGTCATAATTGACCTCTAGTGTCTATGCTGTATTATGGGAGAGACGTCATGACGTCACTCCCATAGATCCGAGGAGCAGGGCGGCGCGGGTCAGCAGCGGTCGGGAATCAGGAGCGGGGATAGTAAATATTCATTTTTTTATTTATTTTTATGGGGCACAACTCTACAGGGAGCGTAACTGACCACGCCCCTGTATGAAACCACGCCTCTATTTTTGCCCAGGGCGCCACAAGGGCTAGAACCGGCCCTGCTAGAGGTATAGTTATAAACATATATACAGAGCAAACAATAAATTGGTCTGTGCAGTGAGTGCCACGTGTGAGGGTGTCTGTATAACGCAGCATGTGCAGTGAGTGCCACGTGTGAGGGTGTCTGTATAATGCAGCATGTGCAGTGAGTGCCACGTGGGATGGGGGTCTGTATAATGCAGCATGTGCAGTGAGTGCCACGTGTGAGGGGGTCTGTATAATGCAGCATGTGCAGTGAGTGCCACGTGGGATGGGGGTCTGTATAATGCAGCATGTGCAGTGAGTGCCACGTGTGAGGGGGTCTGTATAATGCAGCATGTGCAGCTAATGCCATGTGTGATGGGGGTCTGTATAATGCAGCATGTGCAGCGAGTGCCACGTGGTATGGGGGTCTGTATAACGCAGCATGTGCAGCAAGTGGCACGTGGGATGGGGGTCTGTATAATGCAGTATGTGCTGCGAGTGCCACGTGGGATTGGGGGTCTGTATAACGCAGCATGTGCAGCAAGTGGCACGTGGGTCTGTATAACGCAGTATTTGCAGCGAGTGCCACGTGGGATGGGGGTCTGTATAATGCAGCATGTGCAGTGAGTGCCACGTGGGATGGGGTCTGTATAACGCGGCATGTGCAGTGAGTGCCACGTGTGAGGGGGTCTGTGTAACGCGGCATGTGCAGTGAGTGCCACGTGTGAGGGGGTCTGTGTAACGCGGCATGTGCAGTGAGTGCCATGTGGGATGGGGGTCTGTATAACGCAGTATGTGCAGTGAGTGCCACGTGGGATGGGGTCTGTATAATGCAGCATGTGCAGTGAGTGCCACGTGTGAGGGGGTCTGTATAACGCGGCATGTGCAGTGAGTGCCATGTGGGATGGGGGTCTGTATAACGCAGTGGGTGAGATTCAAATGATATATCACGCCCAATTTCCTTTCTAAAATGATCTCTGTTATCGCGCATATTGCGCCCATAGTAATCAGGTTTAGCTGTACAAAGGGTTGGGTGCCTCGCTACTCCAGGGGTAGCGAGCTGAAATAATGATACAACGTCCCTGAGTTCAGAAACAGAATGGGTGTGAAAAGGGGTGAAAAGAATTGAATCCCGCCCAGTATGTGCAGTGAGTGCCATGTGGGATGGGGCTCTGTATAACGCAGCATGTGCAGTGAGTGCCACGTGTGAGGGGGTCTGTATAACGCGGCATGTGCAGTGAGTGCCACGTGTGAGGGGGTCTGTATAACGCAGCATGTGCAGTGAGTGCCACGTGTGAGGTGGTCTGTATAACGCAGCATGTGCAGTGAGTGCCACGTGTGAGGGGGTCTGTATAACGCGGCATGTGCAGTGAGTGCCACGTGGGATGGGGGTCTGTATAATCCAGCATGTGCAGTGAGTGCCACGTGGGATAGGGGTCTGCATAACACAGCATGTGCAGGGAGTGCCACATGGGATAGGGGTCTGCATAACGCAGCATGTGCAGGGAGTGCCACGTGTGAGGGGGTCTGTATAACGCGGCATGTGCAGTGAGTGCCACATGTGAGGGGGTCTGTATAACGCGGCATGTGAAGTGAGTGCCACGTGGGATGGGGGTCTGTATAATCCAGCATGTGCAGTGAGTGCCACGTGGGATAGGGGTCTGCATAACGCAGCATGTGCAGGGAGTGCCACATGGGATGGGGGTCTGCATAACGCAGCATGTGGAGTAAGTGCCACGTGGGGTGGGGGGCTGCCCCCATGGTGGTAGAGCGACAGGCACCCTATAAGTGCAACGCTATATCCTGGTGATAACAGATAAAACTCACCTGTGCTAAGAGTATTGATATCATTGTCAGCCCCAAATGACAAATTCCGCGTCAGCTTGTTGTTGTCGGCCTTCTGAGGGGTGACGGTGGCAGGACACAAGGAGAACCTGCGCCGGAATAAATTCTCCTCCTTCATTCTGTGCGCCGGGGAGGTTTTCTGAAAAAATATAAAAAAGTACAATGTATCAGAGGATTGAGGGAACAGAATAGAAAGTTTTCTGATGGTTTCATGGGATACAAGACATGACGAGCAGGAAGCTGAGGTGTGAAGCAGTTCCAGGAGGGGGTTTAGGGGGTTTCCAGCCCGTCACAATGCAGACAAGGGCCTGTCAGGGGAAGTCTCCAGGATGTGGCTTTATAAAGGACCAGGTGTTCTTCCTAGTTTGTGGGTGTCCTCCCTGTTGTGGCCCACGTGTCCTTCATGTCACCTGGCAACGTGCACAAGTACTGTAACCCGCTGGCTGGGCCTCACCTGGCTTCCTCCCAGTTACGTTATAATAAAGGCTCTGACCACTTGTCTCCATTTTCTGTGTTGGGCAAATATTGGGCCACAAAGATATTTATCAAATGGATGGGTGCACACGTCATATACACTGCACATCCCAACTCACAGACTAGAGCCGTGTTCCTCAAAGCCGGTCCTCATGGAGCCAACAGTGCATGTTTTCCACCCCATCTAGCTGGGGCACAGACGTGCTGACTATCACCAGATCTACAGGTGGCACCAAGCATTCCTGCGTTACCTTTCACCGTCAGGGTTCCATGAGGACAGAGACACTGGACTATGGGGCCCACTTATCCCCTGGAACCTTCCGCCAAAAATGGCCGCTGTGCATGTGCGGTCAGACCCCCCCGGCAGCCCTCGCAGCACGTGGCAGGGATGGGCCGGATGGGTGGTTTTATACAACATCTCAGGAATGCCGGATACAGACAGAGTCAGGACCACAGGCTCAGTGACGGCAGTAACCGAACACATTGCGCTGCTCGGTGCCAACAGTACAATTGTCCTAATGTTGAAATAACACGGTGCACCGCGTGTGACGGCGGGATAAACAGCGGCGATGGCTGCTGCTAATAGGAGCCATTGTTCTCTGTGTAATACAGTCATCAATATATACTGTATTATCGCCGCTCCTGGCTGGTGGGTAATTACAGTCCACATTGTCAGGAAAACACAGATTAGCGGTTGTACAGAGGAGAGATTCGCACGCACAATAATTGTATAATTGCCGAGTCCTGACACCAATTATAACATACAGCTGTCTTATCGTACGTGACTTATATAGGGAGCGCGCGTGCCCTACTGTATGTTATAGGGAAAGTAGAAGTCATCGGGTTCAGGAACCACAGAACACAACACACGGCAATAGGCGGAGCGGACTTCCTATGTCATAATATAAACCTTATAATGCAGGTTTCCCCAACGCATGTGAGGACGTCAGACCTCAATCATAAATGACGACATCAGCAGCCACTGTATATACAAAACCCTATCAAATCACCTCAGATTGTCACGTCTCAGGTCTGCGTACATTTTGTGGTGCCATATAAATAAAAGTTAATATCTGGACACGGAACTTCTCAGGGAATTGAAATTGGACATTCTTAGTATAATAAACATATTGAATATTTTTCAGTCAATATCTTAATCAGAACACCAGTTAGGGTGCGTACAATTTAGACGTTATCACGTACGATGCGGCCGCGTCAGAACGATATAGTCTAGCGTGTACAGATGATACGTCGCATGATGCGCACTCCTGCGGGTCGTCTGTGACCTCGCCTGTCGGACTTGCGATATCGCAGGCAAGGGCCATGCAGATTAAAAAAAACAAAAAAAACCGAAGAAAAACAATAGAGCTGGCGCTGTTTCTCCAATAATAAATAATTAAATAACTGTGGATGAATGTAAAATCACAATTTGGTTTATTAACTAAACATCACGTACTAAAACCATGAATAAAAATTCACATATACACATGAAACTTTAGGGCATAAATTGAGCTATGAATAAAATGAAAATGGCTGCTAATGAGTGTCCACAGAGGATCCCGGACTAAAACAATGGGCAAAGTTCCCTGGGGAAAAGAAAGGAGTACAGCTGGTGTTACCCGTGACGACGGAGACTTCCAGAGGCTTGAAAATTAACAGCAAGCAAGCTGTGCCATTTGTGTAGAAACTGGGTCTCTCCAATCGGTGCTGTAAAGTCAAAATCCCACAGAGAAAGTTCCAAGGCAGGTTTTACAAGTCCATATCTGGATCCTTTAGAACGTGAAACACTTGTAGTAGTAGTAGCAGCTTTTACACATGCAGATGAATGCGATGTTTCATCGTACGGACATCGCTGTAATGTGTTCCTAGCCTTAGAGACATTTATTGCTGCAATCAGCAGATTAAATACACGGAACCATTTCTCCACCGCTCTCTATATGAGGTTTGCAATTTGCTGTTCCGCAGAGAACATTTATAATTCAGTGCTGAATACAGTAACAGCTCCCATCTCTGTATGACTAATATATGACTACACCGGCGCTAGATTATGGCTTATAAAAGGCTCTATATTTAGAGGAGAATCCAATTGTTTACGGAAAGGGTTTTTAGTCAAACTTCAGTTTCGTGATAGTTATTATTATATGTCCAACTATTCTGTAACGCTGCCCAGACTGTGGTCTCAGGGCGTCATTTCATGTGGTGAAGGAGGCTGCGTGATGCTACCAGACCTGGGGGAGATGTATCAAAGCTTGGAGAGAGATATAATTCAACTTGAGTTGTAGTCTTGCCAAAAATCGCACATCTATAACATGCGGGGGGGGGGGGGGGGGGGCTCGACACAGGGCAAGGCCGCACCGTATGCCGGGTCCCCACGCTAACATGCGAGCGCATTGCTATACAGCGATGTGTTTGAATGATTAAGACAGCCCCCTGCCTAGCTGCGTTGGGCCGCCATCTTTTGGGTCACAGCAGCTGCGTGTGACGTCACGCAGCCGCCGCAGCCCACCCCAGCAACGGTCCGGACACGCCTGAGTTGTGGACCGCATCCCTTAAGCAGAGTGTCAACGCCCACAAAATGCGGAATTGATGCCCCGTTCCTCCCCCCTCCAGGTCTTAGGACCTTGCACATACGCGCACCGGCGTGCGCACGCATGTGCTGAAATGTGCATGTGTTGTGCATCTGAACTTGAAATCTGGCCCAAAGTACCAACCAATCAGCTCTCAACTCTCATGACAGACGGTTTGAAAAATGACAGACAGGAGCTGATTGGTTGGTACACTATCTCTCGCCAAGCTTTGATACGTCTCCCCCCTTAGTGCTAAAACTTATGGGCAGATCCATAACAGTTTCCCAGGCACAAGCAGAGCCGCCTCTCCAGAGCCACGTCTAGCGCGCAGAGCCGTCTCCCCAGGGCCACGTCTAGCGCGCAGAGCCGTCTCCCCAGGGCCACGTCTAGCGCGCAGAGCCGTCTCCCCAGGGCCACGTCTAGCGCGCAGAGCCGTCTCCCCAGGGCCACGTCTAGCGCGCAGAGCCGTCTCCCCAGGGCCACGTCTAGTGCGCAGAGCCGTCTCCCCAGGGCCACGTCTAGCGCGCAGAGCCGTCTCCCCAGGGCCACGTCTAGCGCGCAGAGCCGTCTCCCCAGGGCCACGTCTAGCGCGCAGAGCCATCTCCCCAGGGCCACGTCTAGCGCGCAGAGCCGTCTCCCCAGGGACACGTCTAGCGCGCAGAGCCGTCTCCCCAGGGCCACGTCTAGCGCACAGAGCCGTCTCCCCAGGGCCACGTCTAGCGCGCAGAGCCGTCTCCCCAGGGCCACGTCTAGCGCGCAGAGCCGTCTCCCCAGGGCCACGTCTAGTGTGTAATTCATATCTGATGCCAGGCGCAAGGTCTAGTTTAACTTGATAATTGGAATAAAATCCATTTGTCTTTACTCGTGACAGAGGCCGCACATCGTCTGAGCGCTATAGGAAAGGATTTTACGTGATGCCAGTAATTGCTTTACCGGAAGTTTGTATTTTACCCCATCTCCCCACTATCACACACAGTAATTTTATATAACGTATTACACTACAGAGGCATTTTTTTTTACCTCAGTCTTATTCCCTGAGCTTCTGTCCAAAAGAGAAGAAACCCCCCCTCCCCCCCCCCCCCCCCCCTGTGCTGTACAAGGACTTCTGATTATTAGTTATTGTTATTTACACTGATCTGTCCATTTTCATTTATATCTTATATTCGCTACTTTACTGAGCATCTTATTTTCCATAATGACTTGGTGTGCACTAGTATGGCCCTATGGGTCATCGTACGCCCACGGGCAGAGACAGAGGTGATCGTGCTCTATGCGCTGATCTACACCCACTGAACAAGGACAGATTGTAAGAATCACACCCATTATGCAGTACAAGTGGTGATACCGTGTGAAGAGGCAGATTTATCCACATTCAGGGTGTACGGTGCATGTAAGGGGGATATGTACCAAACCTTGGAGAGAGATTAGGTATCAGCCAATCAGTTCCTAACTGCCATGTTACAGGCTGTGGGGTCTAAAAGAGTGGAGAAGTTGCCCATGGCAACCAATCAACACTGAGGCAACATCAAGTGCATTCGAAAAAAATTATACATAGCAGCTGATTGGTTGCCAAAGGCAACTTCTCCACTCTTTTCACTGCTCTATGAATAGACCCCCATGTTTGAAACATGACCGGATCTGATTGGCTGGTACTTTATCTCACTCTAAGGCTTAGTAAGTTTCCTTCATAATAACCCGAGCTGGGGAAGGGGGGGGGGGGGCACATTCTACACCCTGCAGACAGAAGAGGGTATTCCCAGCTTACCAGGTGCCGGTGGCGCCAAATTTCTGGTGATGGCTTCTTAAATATGGTGCCAAAAAAGACTCTCTATGCGGTCTATTCATGAAGCAGTGATAAAAGTGGAGAAGTTGCCCATGGCAACCAATCAACATTGATGTAATATTTATAATTTTTATACTATACAGTTGTACGAAGCAGCTGATTGGTTGCCATGGGCAACTTCTCCACAGGCTCACTTCTCCACTCTTTTCACTGCTTCATGAATAGACCCCTGTGTCTCTTGCACTGTGCCAGTAGCTTTCCATTAACCTGCGCAGGCGCGAAGATGCCGCTGAAGATATGGCGACGCTGGCAAACCGGCGCGCGTTCAGCTCCGCACCAGCCCCGGTAACTCCAAACCTAGACTTTCATTTGCAACAAACACAATTTTGCTTTACATTTAGAAGACTTGGAAACTGCATCCTGCGAGAACTGTACGGTGCGGTGCTTCTCTGCCGCCAAACCACCGGCATAATAATCAGTTTTATTTTAGCTCTCTGATCCTCATCCTGACACATGAATACTGGATGATAGACATACACTCCCATATGTACAACTTTTCCAGCCCAGAAGGAGCCGTCTCACCAATCAGCGACATATGGACTGTTTTACTAATTACGTTATTTTTACTGCACCAGATAAAGAATTTCAGCATCTGCGGAGAGCGCGGGCAGGAAGCGTTCTGCGTTCCGTCAGCTGTGACCTTTACCAGAGACATGCTGCCAGCGCAGATAAAGCTGAAGGGCGACGACTGCGCCAAGCTGGACTCCCGGATTTCTCCTTCTCAAAATAAATGAAGCTTCTGTCCAAAGATGTAACAAGTCAGGTAAAGGGAATATTTTAAAGATGAACAAGACAATTCTGTGCCCCTATGCATCTATACATGTCTCATCCTCTGATAACGCCTTCCCTGACTGTCACTTACTACAATGTAAGCCCCCCTCTCCCCCCTACCTCTCCTCTGGTCAGGAAGCTCCATCGGTAGGTCATGAAACCTGATACTCCTGTGTCTATTCCTGCACTGCATACTGTCCTGCTCACATCCCAGGATGCCTGGTTCTGCTGCTGCACAAGAGGGAGAGCTAGTGATGTCCGTGTGCTCCGGCCGGGGGACCCCCCTGACAATGGGGGCCCCGGATACAGTATCCTCTGCTCACCCCCCTTAATCTGGCTAAGACTGGATTGATGTATTGTAACTAGCGGCGGGAAGCTTGCAGGATTTGTAAGTGAATATTAGCTTACCTGATTCTTCCAAGTTACACATACTGTATCTGCCAATAGCAGTTACTATGCAGGGGAGGCCACGTTCTGGTCTTGCCTGCAGTTATCTGGGGCTCTGCATGGACATCCAGTGTTGTTCAGGAAACTAGATACTGCACATTGTGAGGGCAATTCAATTGTTTGTTGTTTTGTTTTAGGAGATGGCTACTAGAAGGTACCCAATGGGAGCAATTCGATTAATTCTGCTTGCAGCCTCCAGCGGTGGGGAGCAGAAATGTGCGAAATATCCGGTTTAGGCGCCCAAATGGGACTTTTCCCGTCATGCCCACTAGTCGGGTTTAGCGGCTTTGCGCAGCTAAACTTGATGCTTTTGGGCACTTAAAAGGTAATGGGTGCCCAATCAGAGCAACAATTGAATTGCTCTGATGGGCGCCCATTAAAAATCTGAATCGCCCCCCTATGTGCATTTAATCATACTGCATGACAGACCTCCGCACACCAAACTTGGTGGTGGCTGCAGAGACCTGTACCAGTGTAGTGGCAGAACTTGCAGTACATAGCTCTGGGCCCCGATTCAGCATGGAACGCCGCTACGACAGCGTTCGCATGCTGTGGCCTTTGAAGCGTGTGCACACTGATATTCAACGGCATCTCACATGTGCGAACGCCTCTGCTTGGCTGACAGGCAGAGGCGTTCGTGGGGCGGGAGGGGGCCTCGCATTGGCGCTTCGGGGGCGGCGTTGCAGGGGCGCAGCCTGGACAACGCAGGCACGTCCGGACCGCTTGCGGGGCAGGCCATGCGAAGTCACCCAGAGACGATGCGACACGAAATATGGCGATTATCCATCTGCCTCAGCAGCTAGGCTGCGTAGGCAACCCTAAACATGCGAGTGCGTCGTAGTCTTGCGATGTGCTTGCATGTTTGCAGGTGGGCTGGACCCGCATGTCCGCGTAGTGGGTCGTAGATGTGCAATCTTTCACACATCTACGACCGATGCTGAATTAGGCCCACTCCTGTGCAGCCGCAGGCATTTGTGCTTATGCAGAGTTGCAGGATTCTGGCGCTTACGTCTGCTGTCGCATAGAGAGGAATGGACGGGAGAAGGAAAAGGCCGAACAGCACAGGCACAGTACGGAAAATGGGAAGAGATGCACACTGGCGCAGTGACTGGATTCACATACACCTGGAAAGCCGCGTTGTTACCGTGTGGTTTAGAGAAAGCGGTCAGCTGCTTCCAGACGTGTCGGCTTTGCCAACGCCTATAGCTCTCCATAGATGGGATGGAGAGTTCTGTCTGCTGTATTAGAGGATCTGGGGACTATTTATCAATTATTACTTGCAGGATATAATTCCCAATGATTCAATCATCATCCAAATATAACGCACTACACACGTTCCGAGTACAGGGAGGAGGGGCAGGTAGAGCCAGGAGAACACAGGTGGATAGGGAAAAGAAGGGAGGTAGAGGCGGAGCTGGAAAGAGGTGGGTGGGCTGGATTAGAGGCAGGTAGAGCCAGGAGAACACAGGTGGATAGGGAAAAGAAGGGAGGTAGAGGCGGAGCTGGAAAGAGGTGGGTGGGCTGGATTAGAGGTAGGTAGAGCCAGGAGAACACAGATGGATAGGGAAGAGAAGGGAGGTAGAGGAGGAGCTGGAAAGAGGTGGGTGGGCTGGATTAGAGGTAGGTAGAGCCAGGAGAACACAGGTGGATAGGGAAGAGAAGGGAGGTAGAGGCGGAGCTGGAAAGAGGTGGGTGGGCTGGATTAGAGGTAGGTAGAGCCAGGAGAACACAGGTGGATAGGGAAGAGAAGGGAGGTAGAGGCAGAGCTGGGAAGAGGTGGGTGGGCTGGATTAGAGGTAGGTAGAGCCAGGAGAACACAGGTGGATAGGGAAGAGAAGGGAGGTAGAGGCAGAGCTGGGAAGAGGTGGGTGGGCTGGATTAGAGGTAGGTAGAGCCAGGAGAACACAGGTGGATAGGGAAGAGAAGGGAGGCAGGCCAGAGGCAGAGCTGGGAAGAGGTGGGTGGGCTGGATTAGAGGTAGGTAGAGCCAGGAGAACACAGATGGATAGGGAAGAGAAGGGAGGTAGAGGCAGAGCTGGGAAGAGGTGGGTGGGCTGGATTAGAGGTAGGTAGAGCCAGGAGAACACAGGTGGATAGGGAAGAGAAGGGAGGTAGAGGCAGAGCTGGGAAGAGGTGGGTGGGCTGGATTAGAGGTAGGTAGAGCCAGGAGAACACAGGTGGATAGGGAAGAGAAGGGAGGCAGGCCAGAGGCAGAGCTGGGAAGAGGTGGGTGGGCCGGATTAGAGGTAGGTAGAGCCAGGAGGAGGACACACAGGTGGGTAAGGAAGAGGAAGGCGGGCTAGGAGGAGCCAGAGCTGGTGCAGGCTGCTGGGAAGAGGAGGAAGGCGGAGGACAGGAGGAGCAATGAGTCGGGGCTGTGCGCTTAATTTGTAATGTATTATACTGATACATGGGATTGGCTACAATGTAAGGGGCTCCAGCTCCCCTCTGACCCCAAGTAAGATGCTGGGGAGACCATTTGACTTTAATCTCTGGCTAATACCGGCCATGAACGGCCAGGACTAAAAAAGGTTACGGAAGTAATCCTGAAATTAAAGCACCAGCATTCCGAGGCGTCTAACAAACATTTTGTAATGATTGATCATATTTAATGTCAGGATACATTTTTAAAACCAAGGATCCTAATGTACAAAGCCTGGGAGAGAGATAAAGTGGAGAGAGATAACGTACCAGCCAATCAGCTCCTAACTGGCATTTTTTCAAACACAGCCTGTGACATGGCAGCTAGGAGCTGATTGGCTGGTACTTTATCTCTCTCCACACTTAGTACATTGGCCCTCATTCCGAGTTGTTCGCTCGCTAGCAGTTTTTAGCAGCCGTGCAAATGCGATGCCGCCTCCCACTGGGAGTGTATTTTAGCTTAGCAGAAGTGCAAACGAAAGGATCGCAGAGCGGCTACAAAATATTTTTGTGCAGTTTCAGAGTAGCTCCAGACCTACTCAGCGCTTGCGATCACTTCAGACTATTCAGTTCCTGTTTTGACATCACGAACACGCCCTGCGTTCGCCCAGCCACGCCTGCGTTTTTCCTGGCACGCCTGCGTTTTTTCGAACACTCCCTGAAAACGATCAGTTGACACCCAGAAACACCCACTTCATGTCAATCACTCTGCGGCTGCCTGTGCGACTGAAAAGCTTCGCTAGATCCTGTGTGAAACTACATCGTTCGTTGTAATAGTACGACACGCGTGCGCATTGCGCCGCATACGCAGGCGCAGAAGTGCCTTTTTTTGCCTGATCGCAGCGCAGCGATTGAAATCTGCTAGCGAACAACTCGATTGGCCCTTAAATCTTTATTTTACTTTTCCTGTAATCCAATGAGAAGGAAAAGAAAAGAAACAATCAGAGGCTTCTATAGGGTTATACGGAGATACGGAGAGTGAGGGTTTTACCAGGGAGGTCAGCAGTGCAATATACACAATATACAATCAGAGGCTTCTATTGCAGTGATCTGTAAAGAGGACATTCACCGGAGGCAGCACAGACCCCGTATTCCATAATGCAGAAAGGAGCACAGCTCAGACCCCCTCCCCCCATCTAATAGAATCAGAGGCACCTATAGAGGAGGGAGACCTCTCACCTCCCACAGTACAGGCATGTACCAGACCCCTGCTCAGACTGGTATTATCAGACCGCCAATAGTCCATCTGTCCTACACAGGTTCCGTTACTCGGACATATAACCTACATAGTCAGTGATGTGAGATAATGGCGTGTGCTGGCTGAGGAAGCGGCCGGGGGAGGGGGGGGGCGAGGACGACGATAATGTTAGACGCAGGGAACCAGCACTGTGACCTTGTCTCTTGCACAACGAGGACTAGAATAATAGGACAGGTGGGTTAGTCTGGAGCATGGGTTAGGCCTAGGCTGTGGGGAGGGTTAGCCACACCAAAGGAGGGTTAGGGTTAGGCTGCAGGAAGAGAGGGTTGTGGCTATGGTAAGTATATGTCGGGATTCTCACCATCAGGATGTCGCTGTCTGACCGCCAGCATCCCAAACGCCGGTCACGTACTGTATATCACACCCGTACAAATAGGCTTAAGATTGATGGCATAGGTGGTCATTCCGAGTTGATCGCTAGCTGCATTCGTTCGCAGCGATGAGGCAAAAAAAAATGGCACTTCTGCGCATGCGGCACAATGTGCACGCACATCATACAAATGCAGCGAACTATGTCGTTTCACACAGGGTCTAGCGAAGCTTTTCAGTCGCACTGCTGGCCGCAGAGTGATTGACATGAAGAGGGCGTTTCCGGGTGTCAACTGACCGTTTTCTGGGAGTGTTTGGAAAAACGCAGGCGTGCCAGGAAAAACGCAGGCGTGGCTGGGCGGGTTTGTGACGTCAAAACAGGAACTGAACATTCTGAAGTGATCGCAAGTGCTGAGTAAGTATTGAGCTACTCTAAAACTGCACACACACAAAAAAAAGTTTACCGCCGCTCTGCGATCCTTTCATTCGCACTTCTGCTAAGCTAAAATACACTCCCAGTGGGAGGCGGCATAGCGTTTGCACGGCTGCTAAAAACTGCTAGCGAGCGAACAACTCGGAATGACCACCATAGTCTTTAATGAAGGCCCAATATCCAATCTGCAAGTTGCAGCTGCGTCTACTTATGTATTGGGGCAATTCGCCATGTGCACAGAGGGCCACTGGGGGTAGGGGCATCCAAAACGCCAAAAAGCGTGGCATTCGGAACCAACACTATCTGAAAATGACGCCAGTTCAGCATACAAACAAACTCTGAAAACCATGCCTTGTAAAAGGATTGGCGCTTTAAAAACAAACAAACTAAAAACAGATATCAGCCGGCATCCCACGCTTCCAGCTATCTCAGCCGCTATTACATCTCGCCGTTGGAGTTTGCTAAATGGGCCAGTTACTTAATGCATGCGAAAACTAGCGACTCGGCATGTGTAACGGGACCATAAGGGATAATAGTCGTAAAAACATATCAATTAGAAAAAAGGAAAAAAAAAATCAAAATGGTTTTTAGAAAAATTCAGTTTTGCGCCAAGGAGCCAAATATGTTGGAGTTTATTATTTTAATCTCTCCTGCTTGATTTTAATACAAATTAGATTGTGAATTAGTGGGGTGGGGGGAGGTTTACAATCAATTTTTAGCTTTAACAGTATATACAGTATAATTGCGTCCAGGAATTGCGCAGTACAGTTACAAATGCAGCGCGATAGATCATTACCCGTCCATTTATGTACTGCTAGGTGCAGGCAGAGGTACCCGCCTGCGGGACATGTGCTCCTCTGCAGGGCAGCCACCAGGGGGGGGGACTGCAGGGACTGGAGTCCCAGGTCCTTACAGAGAGAGGGCCCAACCCTGGCTCCTACCACCAATACCTGGAGAACTTCTTAAAAGAAGCCTTCCCTGTGCATCATCTCTCCGTGAGTCATTCCTGCAGGTCCTCAATGCTCCACCTGCATGTAACATCTCTATGTATGACATCACATAGGGGTGGAGCAGTGCGGCAGAATCTTTTTTTTTTTTTGGGAGGGGGAGGGCCCTGTCTATTTTGTCAGTCCCGGGCCCCACAATTTCTGATGGCAGCCCTGCTCTTCTGTGTATAAGACGCAGAGAAGGAACGGGCATAATCACCACCTGCCAGCATCACGCTGGGTCCTTGCTCACCTCACCATCTGTTTGCCAGAATATAACTCAGGGAAGCAGGCAGCGGACCAGGCGGCCTTTATGCTCTGTGAGAATTCTATGTACTAACTGTGATTGCTGCACTGGTGTTACTTATACCCTGGCCAGCTCTGTGCCTATGGGGCAGACGGAGAGGCAGCAACATACAGAGCGGGCCCCCACAGCAGACAGCCGCACCTCCGCTGCACAGGCGCCGACACTGAACTCACAAGCAGAATGACAGCGCAATCCATCACTCCACTTCCAGGGATTGGCAGCGACTGGCTCTTATTGTGCCCCAGCAAGAACACAATGCCCATCCTGACACACAAAATATGAATTTTCACTTTGCGAATTGCAGGTGAAAATAAACGTTCAAATCCACATTAAAAATGCAGATTGTGATAAATAAATCCGGGGCCCTCACGGGAAAAATCTTCTTATTTGGATTAAGCATTGCACAAAAAAATAATAATAATAAGTTTACTTACTGTAGAACGCCCATCGAAAAACCCTTGGGACAAAATGAAGAAAAGAGAAAGAACAAAAAGAAAAAAAAGAAAGAGAAAGAGAAAAAGAGAAAGAGAGAGAATACACCCTGTCAAGTGAGGGGTGTGGATCATAGTGTCAACAGTAACTAGGTTGACAGTCATTAGGTCGACCACTGTTGGTCGACAGTGACTAGGTTGACCTGAAAGGTTGAAATGATCATTAGGTCGACATGGAAAAAGGTTGACGAGAGTTTTTTATTCTATTTTTTGTGCCGTTTTCTTCGTAAAGTGACCGGGAACCCCAATTAGTGCATCGTATCAGCTCGCCATGCTTCGGGCAATGTGCCTTGTTCCGCTACGGCTGCGCTTGGCACAGGTTACTATTCCTAATCGTAGTCCACGTGGGTCGTTAAGTATGAAAAAAAAAAAAAAAGTGAAACTCATGTCAACCTTTTTATGTGTCGACCTTTGCCATGTCGATCTACTGACCATGTCGAGCAATAGTGGTCAACCTAATAAGTGTCGATCTAAGTGCTGTCAACCTAAAGGCAAGAACCCAAAGTGAGTTAGGAGCCGATTGGTTGGTACTTTATCTCTCTCCGTAGTTTGATACACTCTCTCTCTTCCCCCCCCCCCTCCCCCCAGCATGTTTATCTGACTGCCAGCAGCTTGCTAAGAAATAACATTTTCACTAATGCAATTATATTGTGGGAGCACAGAACCTGTAAGTATAACAAGATGTAATTGCACCGCTGGGAGGCAGATCTTTGCCCGGGCAGGTTTACCATGTTCCAGATCCGCAGAGACCAGAGATGCAGCAATTAGATGCAGCAATTAGCACAACAACAACTTAACGAGTAACCAGCGCAGGTGAGTAAACAGCCGGGTGTAATAACTCAGACACCTGGGCCATGAATGTCATAGACCCCCCCCCCCCCCCCCCCCCCCCCCCTTATATATTATGTAATGGACAGAAGACCAGCACTATCTGCGTCTCCCTATTGATTGCCTTCACCCACAATTTGCACCAGGCCTTTTGCACAGATGGATCCTTTAAATGAGTGGGCTTGTCCGCTCTATGGAGAACCCACACGTTCCCAGGGGGCTCATACACCATTAACTAAATGCACAATCTATTTGCTTTACACTAACGACACCGGGGATGTGGTCAGGAGCGGAATCCATATAGATTTATGGCCTGTGACGCACATTACCTCCATCAGAGAGGTTACATTACTCCAACTTGGGGGATGTCATTTGTCAAATTAATGAAGCAGGGCAGTGGAACAGACAGAGCCTCGGCTCCTGGATCCCAGTCCCAATTATTATGACATTGGCAGAGAAATCTAGAGCCTGTTAAGTCTCAGTGCGGCCCAGCCAGTATCTAGACAGCGGAGGAAAGATTAAACGCTAATCCAGTGAGTAACAGAGACCGACAGGGATAGGATCTAGAAAGCTTTTTAAAACCCGTCCGCATCTCGCCATCGAGTCTCCAACATTCTCAGCACAGGAATTAAAGAGACACAAATATATAGACGTATGGTAGTCACTCTCATCTCGCTGCACTAAAGAGGGACGCTACAGCGAAGTAAAATAAGTAGAGCCTCATGCACATTGCACCAGGTAGAGCCTCATACACATTGCACCAAGTAGAGCCTCATACACATTGCACCAGGTAGAGCCTCATACACATTGCACCAGGTAGAGCCTCATACACATTGCACCAAGTAGAGCCTCATACACATTGCACCAGGTAGAGCCTCATACACATTGCACCAGGTAGAGCCTCATACACATTGCACCAGGTAGAGCCTCATACACATTGCACCAGGTAGAGCCTCATACACATTGCACCAAGTAGAGCCTCATACGCATTGCACCAGGTAGAGCCTCATACGCATTGCACCAGGTAGAGCTTCATACGCATTGCACCAGGTAGAGCCTCATACGCATTGCACCAGGTAGAGCCTCATACGCATTGCACCAGGTAGAGCCTCATACGCATTGCACCAGGTAGAGCTTCATACGCATTGCACCAGGTAGAGCCTCATACACATTGCACCAGGTAGAGCCTCATACACATTGCACCAAGTAGAGCCTCATACGCATTGCACCAGGTAGAGCCTCATACGCATTGCACCAGGTAGAGCTTCATACGCATTGCACCAGGTAGAGCCTCATACGCATTGCACCAGGTAGAGCCTCATACGCATTGCACCAGGTAGAGCTTCATACGCATTGCACCAGGTAGAGCCTCATACGCATTGCACCAGGTAGAGCCTCATACGCATTGCACCAGGTAGAGCCTCATACGCATTGCACCAGGTAGAGCTTCATACGCATTGCACAAGGTAGAGCCTCATACACATTGCACCAGGTAGAGCCTCATGCACACTGTACCAGGTAGAGCCTCATACACATTGCACCAGGTAGAGCCTCATACACATTGCACCAGGTAGAGCCTCGTACGCATTACCAGGTAGAGCCTTTCAGCAGGGGACAGGGTGCGGAAAACAGGAGGCGGGCAGTGGGGTGGGGGTTGCACGCAATTCAGATGGCGCTGGCATGGTGACTGCGGCCGCGCCCTCAGGGCGCAGTGCCCTGGGCGCCCACACCTACCACCACCACTGTCCATTACCTTTGTGTGCGGTGATCGTTCGCTTTCCTTGAATGGGCTAAAACAGGGCTAGCCAAACCAGTCCTCGAGATCTACCAACAGTTCATGTTTTCCAGACCACCTAGCTGGTGCACAGATGTAGTCGTTACTGTCACATTATATCAAACATGTGGCGTATTCTTTCCTAACTGACACATTCCACAGATCCACAGGCGGGCTGGAAAACATGACCTGTTGGTAGATCTCGAGGACCAGTTTGGCCAGCTCTAGGCTTAGATAAATGTTTATTCATATTGCGACGCACATGCTGCCATAATCCTGCCTTCTCCATTGGACAGCGATGGCAGGGCACGCAAGCGCATTCAAAGCCGCGTAGGAGGCGGAGAGATCTCAATGAATCGCTCTTCGTACTCCAGGAGCTAGTGTGCCAGAGCTGTCTGAAGAGGGCGCTCACCAACCCAAATTTAAGCACTGATAGAGTTACAAGAGCTTAATATATTAGGACGCTCAGAACATTCTCATTCGTTGTACGGGGACTGTCATGTGCATCAAACCTAGATTTCCGCAATATCTCTGTCAGGACTGTTTTATTCTCTTGCACTGTTATCCAGTTATATGTTTATTCAGTAAAAAAGTAATTAAATTTATCACCTTTTTCTGAGCTATTTTTCCTGCCTATTCTGTATCGGTTTTATCTTATTTTGTCACAACGGGCGCCATTTTATAGGGTAGATATACCACTATTTGGTGTGCGGTCACACGGATATATGCACGCCTTGGGTAGTTTGTCTAGACATACATTTTTATGTATATTTATTAACATGGGCCCTCA